>NC_133409.1:102346212-102649242 GCF_049350105.2 Macaca mulatta
CGGTTGACCCTAAGATAGGAAAAGCTTACACCTGGATGGGCATGTGGCTTACACCTGTAATCCCAGCACTTTCAGAGGCTGAGGTGGGAGAATCATTTGAGCCCAGGAGTTTCAAACCAGCCTGGGCAACATAGGGAGATCTCGTCTCTACAGAAAACTTTAAAAATTAGCCAAGCATGGTGGCACCTGTGGTCCCGGCTGCTCAGGAGGTTGAGATGGGAGGATCATTTGAACCCAGGAGGTCAAGGCTGCAGTGAGCTGTGTTTGTGCCACTGCACTCCAGCCTGGGTGACATAGCGAGACCCTATCTCGAAGAAAAAAGGAGGGAAGGGAAGGGGAGGGGAGGATTCCGGACTCATATGAAACCCCTGTGTACACTGCCCCAATCCTGTTGTTCCCCTCACTTTTTCACCAGAGGTAATCACTGTCTTGAATTTGATGTTTCTCATTCACATGTGGTTTTATACTTTCTCTAATGTGTATATATCTATCAATAAAGATACAATATTATTTTGCATGTTTTTAAAATTTTTCATAAATGGCATCATGGTGTTTGCAACTTTCTGAAAGATGTTTCTTCCCCCATCTTTCATTGTTATGGTTTGGAGAATAGCATCATTTTATTTGAGCATCTAGTGTCCCTGGCTGAACGCTAGCAGTCCCCACCCCAGAATTTATAGGAATGTTGGAAGGAATGACACATAGGCACCAATAGATATGAAATAAAGTTTATTACTCACAGAGTAAAGGGCAATAAGATTCCTCAAGGAGAAGAGGTTAGGTTCAGACAGCCGTGCTCTGTCTTAAACCACATTGTTCTAATTACTGTATCTTTAGGATGCAAGATTCCTGATATCTTAAAGAATGAGTCCCTTATTCTTCTTCAGAATTATTTTGGCAATTCCTGGCCTTTTGCTCATTTATATGGATAACTTTACGATAAACTCAGTAACTTTTATCAAAAAAGCCTGTTGGATTTTGGATGAACTGATGTCTTTATGTTGTTGAGACTTCCCATTCATGAGCATTTGTTTCTTTAATATCTCTCAAAATTTTTATTTTTCTTTATAAAAGTCTTAAAGATTTATTTCTAGATACCTTATATGCATTATTGCTATAATACATATCTTCAAAAATTATATTTTGAACCATTTGTTGCTGGTTTTTAGGAATACAATTGATTTGCAGAACCATTATCTATTGATTCATTGAATATTTTATTGTAGAAAAACATATAAATGGAAAATAATGACAGTTTTATGACTTTCTTTTTAATCCTTGTATCTCTTTATTCTTCTTGTGTCTTACACCAGAAGGGCTTTTAATAAAAAGTAATTGGATGCTGTATAGAAAAGAGATAGCAGGCATTTTCATCTTGTTCCCGTTTTGTATTTCCTCATTTTAGTGTATGGCTATATTAGTACCATGAGCCTCTCATTAATAGTATTACAAGAGGAAAGCTATAACCTGTAAAGAGATATATGTGATTATTTTTTAGTGGTAAGACAAGGAGCTGATTTAAGTAGCTATAGTCAATAATTCATTACTAGAAGTAGACTTAAAAATACATTTTAGCTCACACCTGTAATCTGAGCACTTTGGGAGGTGGAGGTGGGTGGATTGCTTGAGTTCATGAGTTCAAGACCAGCCTGGGCAACATGGTGAAACCCTGCCTCTACAAAGAACACAAAAATTTAGCTGGGCATGATGGTTCATGCCTGTAATCCTAACTACTCGGAGGCTGAGGTGGGAGAATGGCTTGAGCCTGGGAGGCAGAGGTTGCAGTGAGCTGAGATTGCACCACTGCACTCCAGCCTAGGCAACAGAGTGAGACCCCACATAAACAAAACAAAAGCAAACATTTCAGTATTAGCCCTCCCAAAAATTGAAATGTGCTATTTATCAAGATCCATTAGCTTAGGTGACGCACTTTAAGTCAGTTTTTCAGAAATAGTAATAAGTTTGCATTAACACAATTGGACTTTGCTGTTAACTGTTCCTCAGGGCCAGTGGCATGGTACTAAATATTAACTATGAATTGATAGTGTATTATTAATCTGTTTGGGCTGCCATAAAAATATCATAGACTGGTGGTTTATACGACAGAAATCCATTTTCTCACAGTTCCGTATGCTAGATGTTTCAGATCAAAGTCTGGCAGGGTTGGTTTCTGGTAAGGCCTTTCTTCCTGGTTTGTGGATAGCTACCTTCCAGATGTGTTCTCACTTGGCAGAGAGAGATTGAGCAGCTTCCTGGTGTCTCTCTCTCTTTTTTTTTTTTTTTTTTTTTTTGGCTTTTTAGAGATAGGGTCTCGCTCTGTCACCCAGGCTGGAGTGCAGTGGTGCAATGATAGGTCACAGCATCATAGCAGCCTAGAACTCCTAGGCTCTACTACATCCAGCTAATTTAATTTTTTGTACAGATGGGGTCTCGCTTTGTTGCCCAGGCTGGAGGTGTCTCTTCTTATAAGGCTGCTAATCCTGCCCACAAGGGCCCCACCCTTATCATCTTGTTTGATGCTAATCACTTCCTTACTCCAAATACAGCCACACTGGAAGTTAGGACTTCGACATATGAATTTTGTGTGACACATCATGCAGTCCATAACAAATAGCTATTTAAATACTTCCACTTAGTTGATTTTCCAGGTTAACAGGTAATCTCCATTTTCCTTGTAAAAGACATATATACCTATGATTTGACCAATGCTTTTGATTAGAAGGTTACTCACTAACAGGACCCATGCTGCTATTCTCACAAGGCGAGTATTAAGCTTGAGTCAGTCATGTTAATTACTAAACTTGTTCATGCAAGTTGAACTTATTATTGTAATTATATAATTTAAATTAATTTAATGCAAACTAACAAATAAGAATGTGAAAAAAAGGAGTTGTTTCAATGAAAACTAAATTGAATCCTTTAGAAAGATTCAATAGAGTTTTAGGCTGGGCGCAGCGGCTCACGCCTGTAATCCCAGCACTTTGGGAGGCCAAGACAGACGGATCACCTGAGGTCAGGAGATCACATGGTCAAACCCCGTCTCTACTAAAAATACAAAAATTAGCCAGGCATGGTGGCGAGCGCCTGTAATCCCAGCTACTCAGGAGGTTGAGGCAGGAGAATTGCCTGAACTAGAGAGGCAGAGGTTGCAGTGAGCCGAGACCATGCCATTATACTCCAGCCTGAGTGACAAGATTGAGACTCCATCTCAAAAAAAAAGAAAAAAGAAAGATTCAATAGTTGTCAAAATAGCTGACAAGGCAATTATAAAAGATTAGTAAACAGTAAGTACAAATCTAGGACTCTGCATAAAGATTATTTCATAAATATCTTTGGTTTTTATTCCACTTTAAAGAAACTGAAATGAGGCTGGGAGCAGTGACTCATGCCAGTAATCACAGCATTCTGGGAGGCTGAGGAGGGTGGATCATTTGAGGTCAGGAGTTGGAGACCAGCCTGGCCAACATGGTAGAACCCTGCCTCTACTTAAAGAAAAAAAAAAAAAAATTAGCTGGGTGTGGTGGCACACACCTGTCATCCCATTTACTCAGGAGGCTGAGACAGGAGAATTGCAGGCAGAGGTTGCAATGAGCACGCCACTGCACTCCAGTCTGGGTGACAGAGCAACATTCCATCTCAAAAGAAAGAAAGAAAGAAAGAAAGAAACTGAAGTGATGTAATAATGTAATAGCAAGTGTATTACAGATATAATTTGTGCAAAAATGTGGTCATAGAAAAATCAGAAGATTCAAATAAAAGACTTTAACAAAGGCTGGCAAATCATGTACATTTATGCACTTTATGTTACAATAAAATGTTAAGGCATGTCTTTATTATTCATAACTACTTTTATCAGTCCACTGCTTTCCCCATCACCTCAAAAAAGGCTTCTCTTATACTGCTGACCAGAACCATATTGGGGCCATAATTAGTACACTATTGGTTGACTTAGAACCTAAGCCCCAGACAGAACTCTCATCCTGAACATTGTCTCTCCTATTTGCTTAGCTCAGTAACCAGTTACCAACATGTATCAATAGAGGAAGCATGTGTAAACTATCAAAAGCCTATGCTTTTCATCCACGCCATTAATTTTTTCATTTTTAATTTTTGTGGGTACATAGTAGGTGTCACGTCATTAATTTTTGAAGCTAGAAGATGATATGGCTAGTGCACTGACATAGTGCTACACAGAATCCCAGGACAAACACTCCAAGGAAAAATAATCTCCTCTAGGATATTGCTTTTTCCTTTAGCTGTGGTGATTAAAAGTACTTTTTCTGTGATGTAATTTCTTAACATTTGAACCTGTACTATGTGTCAAGTATAGCACAATGATAAATTCTAGTAGCACCTTACAGGTGGACACCACTTTTCACCTAAGAAGTTCACATTTTCAGTAGAGGCTTTCCTTTTTCCTGACAGTACTGTAGTGGGGGTAAACAGCAATTAACTCGTGTTTTCATTTTCAAATAGGGACATCCCGCCCAAGAGGAGCCGATGGTTAACTCCGATTCTCCAATAGGTCTACCAGTTCCAGCCTTACTTCATCTGCTCCACTAGCCCCACACATTTGGAAAGTTATCAGTGCAGTCAGGCTCAACAGCCCTGCTTATGACTCTCCACGTGTTTGCTGCCTGTTGCTCTCTTTTGAGGCAATGTTAAACAGCTGTTGGAGAACTGCCATCTCTTCCAGCGTCCCTACTGCCATGCTACTCCAGCAAGATCTTCAGCTAGATCCAAATAGGACAGAGGTGGTGTGAGTGGAAAGAGAGCCACTCCAGCTAAACTCTGACAGGGAAATAATTGCCTTTAATTGCTAACTAAGAAAGGACTTGTTGAGTGTATTTTCAGACTACTTTGTGTTATCAGCATCGTAATGACACACATTTAATTAACTGAAAGTGCTCTTTGACTTTTAACCAGAAAGGGCAAGTTATATTTAACAGGGAGTGGTAATGAATTTACATTCATTAAGGTTAATCTCTGTAACTCGTTTCATTGGATGAACTAAATGAAAATGATTTAGGATTACAGCAGCCTGAATTAGAGGGAAGGAAAGACAGCCCTAATAACTTTCTATTATCAATCAGTGTGAAAACAGTGATAGAATGGAAGATTCTTACAGCTGAGAGAAACACTGGAGTCCATCTAGCTCAAATGCTTATTTTACAGATGAAGAAGAAATTGTCAACATGTTTCTCACTAGGAACACTAGGGGCATTTGTCTGGGACAATTCTTAGCTCTATGGGGACTAACCCACATTTTGCAGAATATTTAGCAACCCTGACACCTGCCCACTAAATGTTAGTAATCTCCACAGTCATTATGACAAAAATACACCGCCTCCCTACTTCCTAATGTTCCTGGGGGAGTTGTACCTTTCTCTGCCTATTGAAAACCCCTGAGCCAAAATGCTCATAAACAACCAGAAAACATACTACCACAATCGACCCATTGACACTTCTCAAACTTTAGTAAAGTGGGAATGAGCAACAATCAGGGATCTTATTAAAAATGCATAATCTGATTCAGGATTCAGCAGGTCTGGGATGGAGGTGAGATTCTGCATTCTTTTATTTTATTTTTTAGAGCGGGGCCTTGCTGTCTTGCCCAGGCTGGAGCACAGCGGTGCAATCATCACTCACTGTAACCTCGATCCTCTGGGATCCTCTGGGCTCACGGGATCCTCCCACCTCAGCCTCCTGAGTAGCTAGGGCTGGCTATAGGTGCACGCCATCATGCCCAATTCAGCATGTCTAACCGACTCATAGGTGATGCTGATACTGTTATTTCATGAATCCCACTTGGCGTAACAAGGGACCAGAGACTAAATTGAGAGGATGTCTGAACTGTCTCAGTGTCCTTACCAGTTCATCTCCCATCCAGGGTTGTGGCTGAGGATACACCATTAAAGGTACCCTCTATGTATGGGTTTCTAAGGATCTGTTCTGGCTTTGCCTTGGGGACTCTGCCTAAATCTCCTTCTCCTGGGTGACCTGGTGGCAGACTCTGTCTTTGCCTCTCTGCACAGCAACTTTCAGACTGTTTCTTTGTATCCAGAGTTCAACTTTATGGAAGACCATCTCTCATGCCCTCAGACCATCCAGCTGCAGTTTCTGGAAGCCCAGCTGAAATTGAACCCAAAGCACCTGCTTGCTAGGTGAGCTGGCAAAGGCAGATGGAGTTTGGGAGAGCCTGTGAGCTATTATTTGTCTTGATAACAAAGGTAACCAGAGACTGTGTTTCCTGACTACCCAGCTCAGAGATTCTCTCCAGAGCCCCGTGCACTTATTTCTCTTCTATTTCTACCATTAAGTGAAACTATGTGTCACTCAGTACATCTGTTTAACTTACCAGGAGACTGCCACCCACTCTGCTTCAGCAAGAAGGTTCTTTATGGATCAGCTTTCTGATTGATGCATAATGTAGAAAACTCTTGCAGCACGTAATTAATGACATACTGAGAAATGAGTTCCTGCAGACACTGTTGTCAAACTAATTTTCCATTCTTGCCATTTGGAAGTGGCTGGTGGGAAAGTCTGGAGATGGGTCGATTTCCTGAAGTGATAAAACAATGAGATATAAAGGAATTCTATTACTGTGTATACACAATCCACTCTAGATTCTCCACTATCTTTTCTAGTCTCCTCCATCCTGTTTCAGCCAAGGAAACAAGCCAGAAGGGCATCAATGTGGGTAGGTAGGCACTGTATCAGGAACGAAGTATTTCATAACTCCATAATATCTGCCTTAGCCTGGATTCTCCAGAAAGCAGAACCTGAGACAATGGTTTGTGTGGTTGGAGTTTATTTGAGAATGGGGTACCATCAAGCTGCAGGGCAGACTAAGGGGAGTCAAACAGAGAATGAAGGGAAGCAAACAAGGTTATAGTATCACATTGGCCAAAGCTACAGGTGACTGGTACATGATTCTGCCTAGACCATCTGAGAAGTTTTGTGTAGTACATGTGAAGACTCTAACTAGAGAGTGAAATGGGGAAGCATTTATCCATCAGCTCCCATAGCCCATTAGTTAAGAGCAGGCCCACAGGTGTTGACCTCCCTGAACTTCCAGGTTGTGCGGGTATGAGTGCCCAGAGTTTCTGAAGGAACCCACTGCATCGGAGCCAGTCAAAACCTGTGAGGAAGTGCTAGAGCAAGAAGTGAAACTGAGTAGAATTTTAAATGATGTATAAAAGTCACCAATCCTTAATACAATGGAGAATATTTGGGACAGCTTTGGGAGTCCTGGGAGTTGAGACATCCCACCTGAAGTGTCCTTTGTGTGACTAGCACAGGTTTTTGTCTGTATGGGAGCTGTGTTTTCTGAAAGACATACTTTGAACCTGCATTCTTGACCCCTGCTTTGTCATAGAAAGGGTTAAGGTGGGGAATCTGGAAATTGCTTTTAGGGAATTAGAAACTCAGTTTAGATCCTGTCCCAAATGTTGATTTCCCATACTCAACTTTGAGTATAGGAAGACTGGCTATAAAATTAGCTTCGGAAAATTGGATATCTACATGTAAAAGAATAAAGTTGGGCCCTTACCTTATACCATACATAAAAATTAACTCCAAATCAATCAAAGACCTAAACACAAGGGCTAAAACTATTAAACTCTTAGAAAAACAAAAACAAAAACAGAGGAAAAGCTGCAGAACACTGAATTTGGCACTATTTTTTTTAGATATGTCACCAAAAACACAGGCAACAAAAGTAAAATTAGGTACATTGGACCACATCAAAATTTAAAACTTCTGTGTATCAAAGGATACAATCCATAGTGTGAAAAGGCAACCCACAGTGTGAAAAGGCAGCTCACAGAATAAGATAAAATATTTTCAAATCATATACCTGATAAAGAATTGACATCTAGAATATATAAAGAACTCCTATAACTCAACAACAACAACAAAAATCAAACAACCCAATTAAAAACTGGGCAAACAGCCTCGGGAACATAGCAAGACCCCATCTCTACAAAAATTAAAACAATTATCCAGAGGTGGTGGCACTTACCTGTAGTGCTAGCTTACTTGGGAGAATGAGATGTGCAGCTCACTTAGTCTAGGCTAGAGTGAGCAATCATCATGTCACTGTACTCCAGCCTGGGTGATAGAGTAAGACCTTGTCTCTAAAAACAAAACTGGGTGAAGGACTTGAACAGACATTCCTTCAAAGAAGGCATACATGGCTAACAAGCACATGAAAAGATGCTCAACATCACTAATCATTAGAAAAATGCCAATCAAAACCACAATGAGATACCAGGTCACACCCATTAGGATGGCTACTGATTAGTTTTCTAGGGCCACCATAACAGAATACCACAGACTGGGTGGCTTAAACAACAGAAACTTATTTTCTCACAGTTTTGGAAGCTGGAGGACCAGGATCAAGGTGCCAGCAGGTTTGGTTTCTTCTGACATCTCTCTCCTTCACATTCAGATGGCTGTCTTCTTGCTGTGTCCTGGCATGGCCTGTCCTTTGTGTGTGCACATCCTTGCTTTCTCTCTGTATATTCTAATCTCCTCTTCTTGTAAGGACATCAATCAGATTGAATTCTGGCCCACCCTAAATACCTCCTTTTAACTCAATTATCCCCCAAAGGTCCTATCCCCAAATATGGTTACATTCAGAGGCACTGGAGATTGGGACTGCAACATAGAAATTTGGAGAGGACACAATTCTGACCATAACAAATACTGTAAAAACAAAAACAAAACAAGTGTTGGCAAGGATGTGAAAAAATTGGAATCCTTGCCTATTATTGATGGGAATGTAAAATGATGCAGCTCCTATGTAAAACAGTATAGCAGTTCTTCAAAAAATTAAAAACATAACCATGTGATGCATCAGTTCTGCTTTTGTTCATATACCCAAAAGAACTGAAATCAATCCTCAGACATAAGTATACATCCAAGTTCACAGCAACATTATTCACAATAGCCAAAAGAAGGAAGCAACTCAAGTGTCTGCCGATGGATAAACAAAATGTGGCAAGTCAGTTTTTTAAAAGGGAAGAAAATTCTGACATGTGCTATAATGTGGATAACCTTGAGGACTTTATGCCGAGTGAAATAAGCCAGGCACAAAAAGACAAATACTCCATGATTCCATTTATATGAGGTACTTAGAGTAGTGGAATTTATAGAGACACAAAGTAGAATAAAGGTTTCAGAGGGCTGGGGTGCAGGGATGAGGATGATGAAGAGTTGTTTAATGGGTATAGGAGTTTCAGTTTTGCAACATGAAAAGAGTTCTGGAGATTGGCTACACAACAGTGTAAATGGACTTAACACTACTCAACTATATACTTAAAAATGGTTAAAGTGGTAAATTTCATGTATATGTTACCAGAATTCAAAAGAAAACAAAAACAGCTTTGGAGGTGATAGAGGGAGGCCAACAAAATATGGGTGGGGAAATGGACAAAATGGATAAAAAATGAGAAGAAGCAAGTGGAAAATGTAAACCCTTACTAAACGGTTTCATGTTACTAAACAGAAAAGTTTTACTCCACTAAGTTTTGCTGATACAGACATATCTGTTATTTGTTCCTTTTTTGGTTTCCCAGAAATCTGCTCCAGGGACAGGAATAAACCTTATAAATCTTGATCTGTTCCCCAGCTTTGCCCATGAGGCCATGCTGTACAATGCTTAGAAAGAGACAATGCATTTCAAGAGCAGTGACAAAACATCCCTGGGATGCAGTGGCTCCCTAGCTACTGCAGCACATCTGCAGGATTCTCATTGGGAACCACTGGGATAAGATCCAAATAAGCTTTTTCCAGCTGTACTTAAATTGCTAATGAGAGCAGCATAATTATGTCAGCTTGCAAGCTACTCATGCAGTTTGAGAAACCTGGAAAGATGGTGGCAGTTGTCAATGCACGAAGTAATACCTTTAATGCTAGAATTATGTTGCCTAACATGCAATCATCTTCGACATCACCAGAAACCGAGTCATTGCTTGCATAACATAACAGAAAAGTGAGAAATACAAAATCCTTACAAAACTGTTTTATTTTCTGAATAGGTTGATTTTCCATTTGGATTTTACTGATGTTTTTGCCATCTGCCATTTTCTCACATTTTAAAAACATCCATAATGTTCTCCACATGTTCTATCTTATTTTATAAATAAGATATTATACAATTCATTCTAGTTACATAATATTTACTTTTAAACTAATTAATTACATTTTATAAGTATATGCTATCAGTAATGGTTTTTCTTACTGACAATAGTTATTAGAACAATCACAATAAGTGTTAGCATTTATGAAGAGTCTGAAAGGGGTGACAAAGCTCAAGTTCCTACTACATCCTCAGAGTTGTCGCTATAGTATGTTGTTTTTCTTAGAATGTTATTCCCATTGTTTTAAAAGTTCTTTATCATTATACTGTCAAGAGAAATATAATCCCATTTAGCAGAAATTAGAGAATTCTAGATAAAATTTTTTATATAAAACACAAAACCTAGTTTTAGGCGATTGTCTTTAAAAGAGACAAATATATTTGGGCATGTAGAGATAGTAGCAACTACATTGGAAAGATCTAGAAAACTTTTGTGTGATACATGATTAACAAGCCTAAGAATACTAACTTGGAAGAATTTTGAGACACAGTGTAGCCATGTTAAAATATTTGAAGGGTTATCGGGTAAAAGATACATTATATTTCTATGGTACCAACAGGTAGAAATATGACCACCAGATAGAAATTAGAGAGGAGGAACATTTGCTAATATAAAGTCAGTAGTTCCTATGGTTAGGTAGAAATTTTAAAATTACGTATTAGGGTCTGCAAAATGTAATTTTATTTTTTATGTCTATCAGATTTTATCTCAAGTCCCCAATTGTAGGAAAAAAAGCTATTCAGTGTAAACTAGGTGAGTTCAAGATTCTCCCCCTCCACATTCTCCCAGGTTTGATTCTGAAAACAATAACTGTGCCCTGTGTTACAGAAGGAATCTTAAGGTGGCCCCCATAATCCCTGCCTCCTGATATTCATGCCTTCTGTGGTCACTTCCCATTGAGTGTGGGCAGAACCTATGACTTGCTTTGAACCAACAGGTTATGGCAAAAGTGACGGGATTTTAATGATTCCATGTATTCAATTGTATGTGTGTGATTATGTTACATAAGACTGTGCTGCTGACTCCTTTCTCTCTCGTTGGCTTTGAGGAAGCAAGCAGCCATGTTGAAGAACTGCCCATGGTGAGTGGGCAGCCCCCTGGCTGAGGATGGCTTCCAGTCAACAGTCAGCCAGCAAATAAGGCTACCACCACAAATGAACAGTTCTACAGCTGCAAAAGAAATAAAATTTACCAGCAACCTGAGTGAACTTGGAAGTGGGTCCTTCCCAAGTCAGGCTTCAGATGAGATCATAGCCCCAGCAGTCTCAGTCTTTTTGTTTTCTTTTGTTTTGTTTTCAAGACAGTTTCTTGCTCTGTCACCAAGGCTAGAGTGCATTGGCACAATCACGGCTCACTTGTAGCCTCAATACCCTGGACTCAAGTGATCCTCCCACCTTAGCCTCCCGAGTAGCTGGAACTACAAGTGCAAACCACCATGCATGACTGATTTTTAAAATTGTTTTGTAGAGATGAGGTCTTGCCATGTTGCCATGGCTGATCTTCAACTCCTGGCCTCAAGTGATCCTCCCACCTCAGCCTCCCAGAGTGCTGGGACTATAGGCGTGAGCCACCATGCCTGGCCTGGCTGCAGTCTTATAAGACTCTAAGCAGAGGTACTTAGCTAAGCCTACCTGACATTCCCTACCCATAGAAACTATGAGATTAATAAATGTGTGTTCTTTTAAGTGGCAAAGTTTGTAATAATATTATTATGCAGAAATTGATAACTAATTCACCTTGACATCAGTGGAAAGGGAGCACATAATCCTTGGTCCTCTATCTTATTCCTTCCTTTGTTCCTCCATTCTTTAAACAAGTATTTATTGAGTGCCTATGCATCAGACATACATCACAGAACAAAGTTGGCAAAAATCCTTGCCCTCCTAAGGCTTTCCACTCTTGTTATATGTTGCTGAGGTCTTCAGTTTTCAGGTCTATCCAGTCCTCAAGGATAGTCAGCCTTCCACAATGTTATCTGCTGAGGTTTCCACACCAAACCCTTATATCCCAGCCTGAGGATTCCTCAGGTCTTCATGCTCTCAGGGTTGTACCTGGACCATTCTCAGCCAAAGAAGGTATCTGGAAGTTCCCTGAGCTCATTGGGCTGTGTAAAACTCTGGAACTGCCTGAGATCTTTGGCCTAACATTTTGCCCTTTTGCAGTCTCTGCTTCATGTTGCCCAGAGTATAACAGCCTGGGAAATGCTTCAGATAATCTGTTGACTCTCAAGGCTGTGGGAAGACAGCACAGCGCCATGCCCACAAATTTACCCATCTAGGGCCTCCACTATCTTCCTGTGAATTAGATGAAGCCTCACCTCTGAGTCAATGCAGTTACATCCAGTTTGGCTTGGTGCTTTTGTGGCAAGAAAAAGGGTCTCCTTCTCCCAGGCTAGCAACAGAGTATGGGACTTAATTAAGGAGGCACAAGTGAGACTCCACCTCTCACTTCCTTCTTGGGTGGGTACATCTGCATGTATGCAGACCATGTATGATATGTGATGACTTCTCCTGAGTTCCTCCTACAGGTCCTGAGTTCCTGCCTCAGCCTCCCAAGTAGCTGGGATTATGGGCACGTGCCATTACGCCCAGATAATTTTTGTATTTTTACTGGAGATGGGGTTTTGCCATGTTGGGTGAGGGGTAGGGAGCACCAAGGTGAATAGGGTCCGGAGAACTGTTAAAGTCTCACATTCTTTCTTCTCCTCTAACTCCTCCTCAGCTCAGAAGAGGAGAGTAATTTATTCCTTTTATTTGGAATCGCACCAATTTTTTGACTCTTAGGGCCAATGGATTACTTCAGAATCTTCATGTAGTCAGAATGGGAGGAATCAGGGTGGGGAGGAATTGGGTCACTAATTCATCCAGATCCTTCTTGAATAATTTGACAACCTGAAGTCGTGTGTCACTTGATGTCACCCTTTTAAAGCACTGGAAGCTTTAGACTGCAATTCTAATGGCCCAAATGGGTGAGAGTCATGGGGTGAAAGGTACAAGGGAGAACTCATCATAGGGTGGCAATAATGTTGTATCTCACTACCATTTATTGATGCCCAGTATTGCCAAATGTTGTTCTAAGCACTTCACATTTAGTACTTACAAAAAGCCGTATAAGGTAAATATTCAGCCACGTTTTATAAATGATGAAAGTGTGGCTTAGAAGATTAATGTCTCCAATATCACAGCCTTAAAGAAGCAGAAATGAGATCTGAAGCTATAACTACTTAATCCAAAGCTTGTGAGTTAATATTTTTAGCTCTATTATGTGCCAACCACTGCTGAATATACCAGAACTACATCAATATTAAACTACTCTGCTACCTTAGAACAGAATATGTCAGGGAGGTAAAAATTCTTGATCACTGGAAGCATTTAGGCAAGACTAGAAGACTACTTGATTGGAATAGTTTCTATTAGTAATGTATGACATTCATTTAAAAAAATAGAAAATTAAAGCTTGAAGTAATCATTTAACATAATGATTGGGCTGTGTAAAACTCAGCCCAAGATTCAGAAGTATAATTTTCCTTGGTAATTCTACAAACTCATTATTAAACTTTGGGTGCACAGTAATAGTTATGAAATGACAATAATGCTAAGACTTCATTATTATTAATAATGCTCAGACTGGGGGTGTGATTACACCGTGGCTAAGCACAGAGCCAATGAAAAAGACACTTTTCCAAATGAACATCTCTAATATCTGAATAGTGTTGACCGAATTCTAGAGTTGTTTGACCTGCTGCAGGATAATATACAATCTCATAAAAAGGACAATTTGTTTGATGCTTGAGAAATAGAGATTACGCATAAGTAAACTATGGTCAGTTTGCCTGCTGGTTGCTACAGGGCCAGTCTGACACTCTTTGAGGATGTGCCATGAAAGATTTGCTGCAATTATCCAGTAATCCTACATGACACAATGTGCCATAGCCTCAGATGCGCCATGAAAGCAATTCTGTTTAAAGTTCTTCTGCTCCACCCTCTTGTATCCAGAAGTGAGTGACAGCTAAGCGTCACTGAATTTATTACAGTTGTTGAGCAATAAGGTAGGAATGCCACTGGAGATAATGACTGATACTTCTGCTCTCTGCCTTTCTACCACACAGTGAGTGTACTGTTCTTATTATGTGGAGCACACATAATAAGTGGAGCCTGTTGACTTGAGAAACTGATATGTATTTTGAGGATTACAACACTATAAAACTTAATGGCAAGGCCTCTCTCTCTCTCTCTCTCTCTTCCCCCTTGATATTTCTGAGTGTGCCTAAGGGCACATTTAACATATAGCATATAAAATGCATATGTGCAATACATAATAACTACCATAAAATGTAATAAATAACACAGACAACTACATTTGCCTCATCTGCCCATTTGGTTAAAATGTTTCTGTTTTGTGTTTCCCAAACCCTACAGCTGGCGTGTTTAAGAAATGTCCATATGTTGATGACTCCCAAATAGACATCTTGAGTTTTTACCCTTCCCGAATTCTAGATTCATATATGCGGCGCCTGATTGACATTTCCTTTTACACTTAAGTCTTTTCCATCTCTCCAAACCTATTTTCCTCCAGTAGTTCCCTCAAAAATACATCTAGCTTTATTCTCCTTTTCATTTACTTAATCCACTCACAAGTCACTTACACTTTCAAATATAACTTGAATTCATTCATATCTTTCCATCTTCTACTACTACCACTTGAGAACAAGCCATCATCACAATTCCTCCAGAATTTTTGAATACCCTCAAAACTGCTCTCCTACTTCCAATCTGGCCCCTTATCAATCTTTTTTCACAGAAAACCAAAATGATTTTTAAAAAAGATTTATCTATAAGTCTGATGTTCTCACCCCTCTGCTTAAAATCCTTCACAAGTTTCCATTGCAGTTAGAATACAGTGCAAACTCCTCACAACTGCCCATAAGGCCCTGTATTACCAGACTTTCCTCTCTGACCACATTTCAGACCACTCCCTGCTTATTCATTATGCTTCAGCTGTTCCTTTCTGTTCTATTAACTCATCAAAACTATTTCCACATCGAGGCATTGGCACATGTGCCCTCGACCTGAATGCTTTTCCCCCAAATCTTTGTTATGCCCGTAGGATCATTGAAGTACCCGCTCAGAGAGGTTCTCTGACCTCTGCATCTAAAGCAGATCCTTCCCACTCCATCACTCTATCACATCACAATTATTATAAAATAATCCTGTTTGAATTATTATTATTATTTTTGAGATGGAGCCTCGCTCTATTGCCCAGGCACAAGTGCTGTTGCACAATCTCAGCTCAAGTAACCTCTGCCTCCTAGGTTCAAGTGATTCAGCTGCCTCAGCCTCCTGAGTAGCTGGGATTATAGGTGTGCGCCATTACACCTGGATAATTTTTGTACTTTTAGTAGAGACGGGGTTTCACCATGTTGGCCAGGCTGGTCTTGAACTCCTGACCTCAGGTGATCTGCCCGCCTTGGCCTCCCAAACTGCTGGGATTACAGGTGCGAGCCACTGCGCCCCGTTTGGATTATTTTGTAGTAATTTTCTATAAAGTTTTCTATCTGAAATGGTCTTATTTATTTACTTATTGTCTGTCTCCCAGCATTAGAATGTGAGCCTCAAGACAGACATCTGTTGGTCTTGTTTACTGCTGTGACTTCAATGGCTAGAAAAGTTCCTAATTTATAGTAAGTACTTAATAAATATCTGTTCAATGATTTGCGTTTTTCCTTCAAGAAAAAAAGCATGTTTCAACACAAGATATCTAAGAAGGGTACAGAGTCCAGTTGCTTACTTACAATGAAAGATACAAGCCAAAGACAGAGGTATCAGAAGGCTCATCATTTGCTTTTCTAAAACATTCTATTCTAACCCCATTAATATGAATTAAATTTCTGCCTCTTGGACATTGATGTTAATAGACATCTCAAGTTCATCTAGTCTGACCCATGCTTTTCATAAAAGGCGTAAATACGGATTATTAATTATTTAAAATATAGTGAAAACTTAACAGCTTTAAGAACACTAGTGTGATGAGAGGAACTTTATATTGGTCCCTATAGTTGTTGACAAAGACTCTCCTTGAGCAAACTTTGGTTAGGCTCCTCTAAGCCCTTTTCTTGAGTAGGCCTCAATCCTGGCCTATAAGAGCAGCAACTGAAAGCACAAACTATTTCTCCCAACTCCTCCTGCCCTCCCAACTAAGAGGCGTGGGCAAACACTAGCATAGTTTCTATAAGCTCAAGGCTGTGTTCCCAGGATGACAAACCCAGATCCCTTAAAATGCCTGCCTGAGAAAACTCAACACTGCCAAAAGAATTTACTGTTCATTCCAGCCCAAAACCTGAGTATAGGCCCCCATCTCTCTTTTCTTAGAGCATTTACTTTAGAAAACTTGCTATTGTAAATCTTTTCTCTCTTTGAGATGTATCCTCTACATTCCAGGAATGTCTTTCTCAAGGACCTGGGAGCCATCCCTTTGAAATGTAATCAACAAGAAAGATAGGGCCTGTTGTGCAGTCTCCTTGGGAGTGTAGGAGCCTAACTCTGATAAGCTCCAATTAACAGACAAAGATAGACTAATCATTTTGAGCCAACCCCCACTAACGTCCTGTCCTTCAGCACTTTTTCTTTAGTACACCCAGATGTTTAAAAAGCCTCCCACATTTTATTTCTGCAAAATTGAGTTTAGTTCTGTACTAAAGTCTTTCTCTTCTACTGCAGCAGCTCAAACAAATTCTGTCTTATCATTTTCAACAAATGTCCAGTGAATAATTTCTCTTTAACACCATGAGCTAGGTAGCTATTATATGTGGCACGTTTGGCTGTATCTTAGGGTGAATGAATTGTCATGGATTGTATACTACATCTAGCCAGCATTTGATATTCCTCAACATGATGACATTTTCCAGGAATGATTCTTCACACTGTCTTCACTTTGATGGGAGATGAGCTCAAGAAAGGTCCTAGGGATGGATCTCTGGCTAAAACAAAAAGAAAATAATAAAGCTATATCCTGAAGCAATGCCCAAACACCTACATCTCCAAGCCTCTCTTGATAATCTAAATTTAGGCCACTCAAGAGTTTTGTTTTTTGTTTTGTTTTTAATTGTCCCAATTGTATTTTGGAGTCTCAATGACTGTAGGACCTCCAAGTGTCATAGGTAGTTGGGTATAGAATCTGGGACTCAAGAGAGATATCTGGGCTTAAAGACACCTGGCCTTGGGGACACAGATTTGAAATAATTAACATTCAGGTGCAAACTGAGTAGGTAAAATTACCCAGCAAGAATGGGTTAACTATGAGAGGAGAAGAGGATCAAGGACAAAACCTCCTAGGAAATGCCAGTGTTTTCAGAAATAGTGGTGGACTGTGCTTCCCAACTGTTTACATGTCATAGCAAACATGGAAAATAGCATTTGTATGACACGCTGGGTAAACTGTGAGACATTTAGGAGTGTTTATATAAGGCTGCATGACATTTTTCTTTACTTTCTGTGTTAGTTTCTTAGGGCCACTGTAACAAAGTACCACAAACTGGATGGCTTGAAACAACAAATATTTATCATCTCATGTTTCTGGAGACTAAAAGTCCAAAATCAAGATGTCAGCAGAGCCATGTTCCTTCTGAAGCCTGTATGGCAATCCTTCCTTGCCTCTTCCTTGCTTCTGGTGGTTTGCCATCAGTCTTTGGTGTTCCTCAACTTGCAGCAATTCAGTATCTGCCTTCATCTTAACACGGTGTTCTCCTTGTGTGTCTCTCCGTCTTCACATGGCCATCTTCTTATAAGAACGCATATTGGATTAGAGGTCCACTCTCCATTAGTATGACGTTGTTTTAACTAATTACATCTATAATGACCCTGTATTAAGCTGTTTTTACATCGCTATAAAGGAATACCTGAGGCTGGGTAATTTATAAAGAAAAGAGGTTTATTTAGCTCACAGCTCTGCAAGCTATTTAAGAAGTGTGGCACGGGCATCTGCTTCTTGTGAGGACCTCAGGAAGTTCACAATCACTGGGGAAGGCAAAAGGAGAGCAGGAAATGTCACATGGCAAGAGAAGGAGTGAGGAGGGAGCGGAGGTACCACATTCTTTTAAACAGCCAGATCCTGCATGTATAGAACAAGAACTCACCCATTATTTCGAGGATGGCACCCAGCCATTCACGAGGGATCTGTCCCCATGACACAGACACTTCCCACCAGGCCCTACCTCTACTACTGAGGATCACATTTCAACATGAGATTTGGATGGCACAAACATCCAAAGCGTATCAGAACCTATTTTCAAATGAGGTCTTATTTTGAGGTATTGGGAGTTAGAATTTTAAGACATCTTTTTTTGGTAGGGACACAATTCTTAATACTTTCTTTATATTCTACAACTATAATAAGAAAAATTTTAAAAAGTAGTAGGGGTGCTAAATATTGAATTGATGTAATATTTAACCTAACTCTTTAATATCAGATTTTATGTTTGAAATTGGTATACTTTCTTTCTAATTATGTGTGATCATTACCATGGGTGAGAAATGTTCACATGAGTAGGTAGTTCAAAAAGTGAGAATTTTTTTTATAACCACTTAACAATTTATGACAGTTGGAATTATATCTAAAGAATCTATCATCCCTTTTCTTCAGTGACAAATGTAATAGTAAATTTCTTGCAAAGATGATTTTGAATATAACCAAATTTTCTCTTGATGAACAAACACATTATTAAGATAGTCATACTGCAGCTAGAAAGAATACTAATAAAATTGTAGTTAGCACAAATTTTATATATTTATTTATTTATTTCTAAACATTATGCCATAAGAAATAAACACTAATATATTTGAAGACAGAATTTTATCCTGAGTGCAGCTCCAATAGGAAAGAACCCCTAACTGGCTTCCCCAGCACAGGCAGCTATATCTTGAGCTGTGCACTCTCCTCTTTGGGCTACTAAAGTTGATGTCCAACTTGGCCACTCCCAGATCTACTCAATAGAGCAGTGAGTGCCATGTGATGCTGGGAAGGAGGGAGGCACACTTTCAGATCCACTTTTCTTGGATGACCATCACAGGAGCATGAAATAAAAATGCTTCTAATGATAGCAATCAGCAAGGAGGTTCTGTACTTCCAGGTCCCACATGGGTGAAACAGTATCTCTTTGCTTCCTGTTTGTTGGGAAGCTCTGAGATAGAGGAAGTGGAGTCCTTAAAAGAGAAACAGGTTAAGCAAGAGAAAAAATAAATGAGTGTAGTGTTCCAGAAACCAAGCAGGTGTGTGACCCACAAAATCAAGTGCTGATGATAGTCTGGGTAGATAAGGACTGAAAGGGTTCCACATAGAAGTTACTGGAGACCTTGTTGAGAGTAGTTTTAGTCAAGTGGTAGGAGCCCAAGCACAAGTTTCCATGGATTGGAACTGGAAATCGGAATAGCGTGAGAAGTGGGGACAGTGGAGGCAGACAATTCTTCTGTAAGCTTGGATTGCTACTCCGTGTCTCTAAGTTTCCTAGTTTTTTGTTTTGTTTTGTTTTGTTTTGGTAAAATAGGGCATATATGAACACCAACGCCATAGGATTGTTGGGAGGATTAAAAGAATTAACATGAAAGCTTTCTAATTATAAATCACCAGAAATGTATAAATACATCCAATTATTATCAGGGATTTTAATGAAAGTTTGTGATTCTTCTTGTACCATCCCCTCGCCCCAAAGAGCCATCTCTTTTAAGTCTGGTTAAAGAAAAAAAAAAAAAGTAGTTAAACCAGGAAATAGGGCTAAATGGTAGCCAACATTTTTGATCCTCTTTGGTGCTCGGATGATGATGGAAGTAAATCCCCTGGGATGCCACTAAGAAAGAAAAGAAAATCACCCTGAAGAGCTGTCTCTCTACAAACTATTGAATTTATTCTGTGAAGAATGTATGTTTTATTAACAGTGATTTAATTTTGGGAAAATTCTGAGAAAAAGCTGAAAGACATGATGATTAATTCCTTGAATTTGCAGAGAATATAAATTCTAGGAAGACCTGAGAGTATAGATTTGAAATGTGTGCGGCCTTGGCCAGGCCTGAGATCATAATGGAAATAGATTGCTATTATAGAAAGACCCATCAGTGAACCTAGCTGGGGTCTTCTGCTATGTTCAGCTAGAGGAAGGCCATGTTCCAGAAGAAAGTATTACTAGACCAAAAAACTTGGCTACCTTTTCCATCACGTATTCACAGTAGAACAGCTAAACCGGGTGATAAATATGTGTAATGCTGAAGTGGTGTCAGGTATAGCTTACGTAATTGCAACTCTACCTCCTTAAATCCTGGAATAGGATTTATTTCTGTAATCAAATCATTTCACTTTGCCATATTATTACCTGTATATGATTACTTATGTAGATCATTCAGCTTAAGAAAACATTAAAGCTATTTTCAGTATGAACTAAGACTTACACTTTTTTTTTGAGATAGGGTTTAACTATGTTACCCAGGTTACATTTGATCTCCTTGGCTCAAGTGTTCCTCCTGCCTCATCCTCCCAAATAGCTGGGACTACTGCACTCCAGCATGTGCCACTGCACTTGGCTTACACTACTTTGAATTACTACTTTCATTTTCTGAAAACTGGTGTTAAAGCAAAAATTGTACCAGGCGGCTGGGCGTGGTGGCTCATGCCTGTAATCCCAGCACTTTGGGAGGCCAAGGCGGGCAGATCACGAGGTCAGGAAATGGAGACCATCCTGGATAACACGGTGAAACCTCGTCTCTACTAAAAATACAAAAAATTAGCCGGGTGCGGTGGCGGGTGCCTGTAGTTCCAGCTACTCAGGAGGCTGAGACACAAGAATGACATGAACCTGGGAGGTGGAGCTTGCACTGAGCCGAGATTGCATCACTGCACTCCAGCCTGGGCGACAGAGCGACACTCTGTCTCAAAAAACAAACAAACAAACAAACAAAAAACAATTGTACCAGCCAAAGTAAAATAGGCCAGGATGACATTACTTTATTCAAGGCTATTGCAGTAGGGATGAGAGGCCAGAACTAACTCTGAACTTGACTCCACTGAGGCAGAGGGGGTAGGGATTTTTAAGGGCTGGGTTGAACTGGTGGACAGTACTGGAGGACATTAGAGGAAAGCCATAGGCCATCTGTGTTTGCTAATTGGCTTTATCCAAAGTAAAAATAAACTTCTCGTATGTTTATGTTAGAAGGTAGTTTTGCAACTTGAAGCAAATGCCCACTGAAGTTAGGCTCCTACTCTCCCATAGGAACTAGGAGATATGAGTACTATATCCTTTGATAATTATATTTCAAAGAAATTGCTCTCAGATCCTTGAGACAAGACATTCCTGGGTTGTAAAGCTGGCAAGAACTGCTCACTAGCAAAACTGCTCACTAGCCATATATGGCTAGTGAGCACTTGAAATGTGGCAAGTGAGACTGTGGAACTGAATTTTTCATTTTTATTGATTGAAATTTAAATAGCCATGTGACTGGTGGCTGCCACACTGGACAAGGTAGCCTCAAATTACCTCATCATCATTTGATCTGCAGAAAAACTGCTGCTATTAAATGTAATGTCTATAATCTGGATCATTCTCCAAAGAGAAATTATCACTGGCGATTAGGGACACTTGTACTCACTTTGGATGGTGGCAGTGAGAATTAAGTTAGATAATGTATATGAAAGTGCCTAGCAAAATGCCTAGTACAAAAGAGGTACCAATGATCTTAGTTTAGTTTTCAGTGTCCTTCAGGGTACACAAAATGAATTGTGGCAGAGTGTTCAAAGTCAAGAACATAACAAATAATTGCTGGTGTGGCTGTTGCAGGGGCAGAAGTGTTAATATTCCTCATGGTTACAAAGCACAGATGTTCTGGCTGTTTTGTAATCTACAGGAATTTATTTAATCTTGGAAATAAGCACCTTCTTTATACTTACTCATATAAAAATGCCAAATTGTAAAACCAGAAATCATAAACATTTGGGTTACTATCAATACATTTAATAATAATCTATTATTGCATGATGTTATTGATGCATTCTTTTCCTTAGAGGAGTTAAAATAAACACCTTTATAAAGACTAAGTCAGAACATCTAAAGATTCTTGTGATGTAAAGGCATGATTTCATATATTACATGTGTTTAAAAGAAATTATATCTTCTTCTGACAGTGAATTATGTATTTAAAAATGTGGGATATCCAGAGGAGAAAAGGAAAAGTAGCATATATAATGAAGGAAAGAACAATTTTGGCAAATGTGTTTCAGCAGAATATGAGGATGTTGGCATACTACAATTGACCTTAGTCTGAAAATAAGCTACTGTAGCTCCAGCCATCAGGAATTCCACATTTTTCAGCTATGGGCATACAACTGTGGGCTGGTTTCTCCCAGACACTATATTCTCTCCTATGTCTGACTTGGCTTTTTCTCCACTGTTGATCACCATCATGTATTTTCAGTTGTTTTCAAAAGTTTTAATTTTCTCCTGGGAATTGCATAGTGATAAGTTGCTCCAAGAGATGCTTAAATTTTTATAACATAATGAAGATGTTTATATGAAAGAATCATTTTGAATGAATTATACTTACTCTCTGATAAGGAGTTTGGGGTGCTGCTTTCAACCAAAGGCAGAATAATGGAACTCCTGGTCTTGGATCCCACCACGCTGACACAAAAGAACAAATAGATTTTAGTAGTTTATTTCATAATTGGCCTATAATAGGGAGGCATTACATACTGACTTTTTATTCTGAATCTTATGCCAAGGAGATAGGACCCATTACATAATAGCTAGAAAGGTTTTGTTTGTTTTGTTTTGTTTTTGTCATTGTTGTTAAAGCAAAATTAAGCAAATTGATTTAAAATTGTTCAGGTTTACATAATGAAGACGTGATAAGATTGTAATTTACTAACAAAGACCATTAAAGCAAATTCCAATAATCCATTTAAGATACTTATTTTACAAAATTTCAACTCATACTTTTAAGGAACATGTTGGGAGGATTAAAAGAATTAACATGAAAGCTCTCTGAAAATTATAAGTCACCAGAAATGTATAAATACATCCAATTATTATCAGGGATTTTAATGAAAGTTTGTGATTCTTCTTGTACCATCCCCTCTACCCAAAGAGCCATCTCTTTTATGTCTGGTTAAAAAAAAAAAAAAGTAGTACATAGACATATAGTGTAAAATAAGACAAAACTACATAGCTATGTTTCCTTTTGCCAACTATTGAATATATAATAAATAGTAAAGAAGAAAACTGACATTTGCCAGGCAATTTCTGTATGCTAGATGAGCATCCAGAAAAGACTCTTTTCATCCAGTTTTGTAAATACATTTTTAGTAATCATCTACCTTGCCCTGAATTCACTTGACTTTTTCACTTTCAGTGATTTTATGATTCCTTTGGATACCACAAGTCACTTTCATGTTGTAATGATTGATTAAACATCCTAATTTTTTAACATTCTACAGACAGTATGTTACTTTTACTCTTAATTTTTATGTAAATCAAAAAGCATATTAATTTCATATGAATAGCTGACAAACTTACAGACTTTTAAGAGTATTATGTAGGAATATTTTTATTTATAAGCATTAAAGAGCTAAACCAAGCCAGGCATGGTGGCTGGCACTTGTAATCCTAGCACTTTGGAAGGCAGAGGCGGGAGGACTGTTTGAGCCTAGGAGATGGAGACTAGCCTGGGCAACATAGTGAGACCTTGGCTCTACCAAAAAAAAAAAAAAATTAGCCTGGCGTGGTGCACCTGTAGATGGGAGGATGGCTTGAGCCCAGGAGGTTAAGATTGCAGTAAGCTGATATCACCACAGCACTCCAGCTTGGGTGGCAGAGTGAGGCATTGTCTAGCGGGGAGAAAAGCTAACCCAAAAATAATTAGCAAAATTGGGAAGTTGAAACTTGCTTAAAAGTTTGGAAATGCTCTCTCACAAAGTTAGTCCCTTATGATCATCTAGAAGCCATGGTTTATTATTTTACCTACATATCATAAAACACTCTTTTTGCAAAATATTTTTTGTTCACAAGTCCAAATGTAAAGATTTTCAGACACCTGAGGTGAGCATTTCTAATTAAGGAATTGTGTTGATTTACACTGGCCCCTCACCAAAAAAATTCAGTATGTGATTAAAAAGAATGGGCCAGACATCATGGCCCACGCCTGTAATCCCAGCTCTTTGGAAGGCAGAGGTAGGTGGATTGTTTGAGCTCAGGAGTTCAGGACCAGCCTGGGTAACATGGGGAAATTCCATCTCTACAAAAATACAAAAATTTGCTGGGTATGGTGGTGCACACCTGTAGTCCCAGCTACTGGGGAGGCTGAGGTGAGAGGATGGCTGCAGCACAGGAGGTGGAGTTGCAGTTAGCCGAGATGGCACCACTGTACTCCAACCTGGGTGACAGAGTGAGACCATGTCTCAAAAACAAAACAAAGCAAAACGACCCAAACCACTGCCATAATTTTGAATATATTCAAGGTGTAATGTAATAGATAGCTTGAATACAACACAGTTTCATTTTCAAGTGATTTGTATCAGCTAATCCTATAAACACTAAAACTGTAATAGGTAGACTAATTCCTTTTGAAGAATGACTCTTGGGACATTGCCAGTATCTGCATCTATTTTTTATTCTTTCGTTCCTTTAAGAGTTCATTATGTGACCGGGCGCTTTGGCTCAGGCCTGTAATCCCAGCACTTTGGGAGGCCAAGATGGGCGGATCACGAAGTCAGGAAATCGAGATCATCCTGGCTAACATGGTGAAACCTCGTCTCTACTAAAAATACAAAAAATTAGCCAGGCGTGGTGGCGGGCACCTATAGTCCCAGCTACTTGGGAGACTGAGGCAGGAGAATTGCTTGAACCGGGGAGGCGGAGCTTGCAGTGAGCCGAGATTGTGCCGCTGCACTCCAGCTTGGGTGACAGAGTGAGACTCCATCTCAAAAAAAAGAAGACTTCATTATGTGAGCTTTGCTTGGACACCCAGAACAATTATGAAACTATTGTACAATTTGCTTACTTCATTGAAAACTTTCCATTTTATAGTTTAAAAGTTTTGGTTTTCATTTTTTATTTGTGGACTATAGGAGCTATTGTATTTGAAATGCAAGTTCACCATCCAGCTAGGATTAAGGGATAACAGTTTGGCAATTGTGTAAGTTCACATTCTTGGGTTCCAAGCAACAGTTTCAAAAAAGGTTTCCTTTCTTCTTTGTTATTTCCAACATAAAGAAATCCTGTCATAGAATTTCTTTCTATCGTGAATGGACAGCTTCTGTCACAGAATGACAGAATCTTAGAGTTGGATCTTATCCACCATCCCACTCAACTCAAGAATCCATTAGTTAGCATAATTTAGTATCCCAATGGATGATCATCTAGTCTTTGCCTAAAGTCCACCAGTGATGGGAAAATTCATCATCATAAACCCCTATTCCATTTATGGTATAGAGGAAAGCCCAGTGGTTTTGGAAACAGACAAGATGGATTACAATTTTCAGTTCTAACAACATGAGCTAGGGCAAAGTTACTGTCTCTGAGCCATGTCTTCCATGCCTATGTGTAGCATATAAGTGCTCAAAAACTGGCTGATGACAAACGGTATGAAGATAAAACTAGTTAATGCAAAACATCTTCAGTGGTTGAAAGCTCTTCCCCCTTTCCCACAGAAAGAAAATTCTTTCTCTATTAAGCCAAAATCTGCTTTCCCATAAATGAGTTCATTCAATAAATATTTATAGTAGTACTGTTCAAGGTACTGTATATAACTGTGAACAAGACAGAGGGAAACTTACTATCAGGGAAATGATGTTCTAGTGAGAAGAAACAGACCAACAGACAATAAATTAATGAATTAAGTTTATAGCAAAAAATTAGTGAATAGATAATGATACCTAATATACAAAAGGCTAAATCAGTTATGTACTAATTACTTGGTGGCTACTTCAAGGCAAGATACTGCTGAGGCAGTGTCACTTAAGCTGAAATCTGAATGACAATTCTTCTACTCCTTGTTTCTAGATATGGTTTCCGGGCAGCTCAGAAAAATTCTTTCCAATTGTGGAAGGCAGCTAACATGTTTATCTTTAGTTCTTTCTCTTCAAGCTGAATATTCAGTCACTTCAACTCTTTCTTATATAACATGATTTCAACAAAAATTTTCAGCTGGGAAGGCTCATGTTTTATTAACGCCATCTTTAAATGTGTCCTTAAATTGAAAACAATACTCCAGGTGTAGCTTGAACCATGTGGACATGGTAAGAACACCTCTTCCCTTCCATCTGGATTCTGTACTTCACTGATGATACCTCAGCTTACACTGTCTTTTTTGGTAGCCCAATTATAAACCAAAACCCAATTCTGGCGAAGTTTTCATCAACTAGAAATACCCAGTCTTTTCCACAGGAACTCCTATTTTGATGCATTGCCTTCTTCCTATGCAGGGACAATTGTTTCTATACCAGGACTTTACATTTACTTTTTTTTTTTTTTTTTTTTTTGAGAGGGAGTCTTGCTTTGTTGCTCAGGGTGGAGTGAGGTGGCACAATCTCTGTTCACTGGAACCTCCGCTTCCTGGGTTCAAATAATTCTCCTGCCTCAGTCAGCCAAGTGGCTGGGATTATAGGCACATGCCACCACACCCAGCTGATTTTTTTTTATTTTTAGTAGAGATGGGGTTTCACCATGTTGGCCAGGCTAGTCTCAAACTCCTGACCTCAGGTGATCTGCCCCCTTGGCCTCCCAAAGTGCTGGGATTATAGGCATGAGCCACTGTGCCTAGACTACATTTACTCTTGCTACAGTTTATCTTGTGTTTCAACCAATTCTTTCAGCCTATGGAGGGTTTTGAATCCTAATTCTTTCCTCTACCATACTAGCTATTCCTTTCACCTCCATGTCATTCACAAATTTAGCTAATGGTTGCTAGGTCTATGAAATGGGCATTCTGACAAATATAAAAATATTTCAGAGCCTTGATAAATTATTCAAGAAGTACAATTTGTTAATGAAAAAGAAAAGCCACACTACTGTGGATGATTCCCCACCACCACCATCCCATGTTTCCTCAATCATCTGTATTAAGCATTAATTTTATAATTAGGAAGAAAGTTATAAGAAATACATATCACAATATAAGTATACCATCTATATTTTCATCTAAAAAGTTGGTAAATGTTAAAGAGTAAAGACAATGAAAGAGCTGTGTGTCATTATATTAAAGACTTCCTCAAAGGCTGATGCAGGGCTGTTAATTTAAATCCAACTCAACCTGGGCAATAATAATATATTTATAAGTATATTAATGTATTATGGTAGCAAAATAATGGTCTAGAAGGATGCAGGCCTTTGATTCAATATCCTCATATTTGTTATAGTCTCAACAAAATGAAATTTTCTGGTGAAATTTCTTCTTCTATTTCTTAATTTAAAAGTATTTTTCTCAATAATCCCTAGAAATAGTGATTATTTGAGTCAAACCTTTAAAAAAGCATAATTTTCTGCCATAGTGTATGCTTTAAAAACTAAACAAAAGTGTTTAGAATTTAAACTTTGAATCTTGGCATACAACTAATACTCAGAGGACCAAGAATGCATTTCTGAGTGTGGGAAAGCATTTGCCTTTGAGAGAAGTTTAGAACAAAAAATAACATTTTGCTGGGTGTGGGCGGAGAATTAGTTCTTATTCAGAGAGAAATGCTTACGTGATATAATTGTCTTGATACAATTTGTACATAGAACACATTGACCTTGAGAAGTTCAGGTGAATTTGAATATTTATCCTTTTATTTCCCTGGAGATTCGACATTGGAATTTGGTTCTTTTTTTTTTTTTTTTTTTTTCTGGTAAAACTTAGCTTAAAACCTAACCTGTGTCTTTTTCTAAAACTTGAGAGTAAAGCAGGCAAAAGCAGGGGTCATCACCTTAATAACATCATCCTCCCCTCCCTGCTTCCCAGCTCTCTGTTGCTAATCTCAGGGCAAGAATGAGCTGGAACATGGCAGGTAAAGCTGTTGCATAGGCTCAGTTGAGGAAAGAGGGAGACATCTGAGATGAAGAATCATTTCTGGTTGTTAAAACAATGACTAGTTTTCCTTTAAAAGCGTGGGCATGGTCTTGATAAACACATTTCTTTTTTCATCATATCAGATTTCATATCAATGACATTCACTGATTTTGCTTGTCACCTAAGAGAGTTAGTCAGTAGGCACCTTACTGCTTAAGATGGAAGTTAGAGAATGTCCTAGGGCATGTACACACCCTCCATGTCTCTTCAAGTACAGGGCAACACATGTCTTGAACTCCTACTATGCCCCAAGAACCAGGGATTCGAAGATGAATGAAATGTAGGTCTTACTCTCAAAGAACTCACAATTAAGTAGGAAAGATATAGGCAACCTGGATATAAGTGCAACCTAGAGGAAAACACAATAAAGGTATGCTAATTTTATTGTGTGATCACCAAGAGGAGACACCCAAACCCAAGCCAGAGGGATTCCTAGAGGAAGCAATATCCTGTAAGCTCAGCCAACAAAATTCTCAGACCACCATGCTCATCACTGCCTCTCCCCAGCATCTACCATAGTGCCTAGCCCATACTAGGTGCTTAATAAATATTTGCTAGACCAAATATTTATTAAGCACAAGAGTAGTGTGCTTTACTCTTGTTAAAAGATTTTATGCAAGATCAAAAGAACTGCATATTCTCATTAAAGCTTCAAAGAATTCAGTTATATCATGCTTATTATCTCCACATTTATCATACTTTATATCATAGACATAATTAACTGTGCTTATTATTGTTATTATTTTGCAGTTGCAAGATTTAATAGAGTGAAAACAGAGCTCCCATACAAAGGGAGGGGACCTGAAGTGGGTAGCCAGTGCCGGCTCGAATGCCTGGGTTTATATCCCAATCATTGTCCTTCCCCCTGTGCTCTCAGGCGATAGATGATTGGCTATTTCTTTACTATCTGTTTTTGCCTATTCAGCATTTTAGTGAGCTCTCTTTACTACCTGATTGGTTATGTGTGAGCTAAGTTGCAAGCCCGTCACCTTCCCAGCTAGGCTTAGGGATTCTTAGTCGGCCTAGGAAGTCCAGCTAGTCCTGTCTCTCAGTCCCCCCTCTCAACAGGAAGACCCAAGTGCTGTTGGGGAGGTTGGCCAATGACCGCTCTAGCTGCTTCCTGCTGAATTGGGGTGTAGTAGGGGTCATGCAGTTGAGATTTCCTTGGGAGGGGTGCGTTCAATGTCATTAACATCAGAGCATAGGATAGCAGGCTGGTCCAGTTGTCTGCGATAGATCTTAGTCATGGACTGCATCTGGGGCTCCACTTGAAGAACCATTTGTAGTTGTACAGCTTCAATTCTGGAAGAAACAAACTTAACAAGAAGGTTAAAGATACAGGAATTGAAATGTGTGGCCTGCAGTGCAGGGGATTATTTCTTTGGCACACTTCCCAGGCCCTGACTCCCTGACTATCTGCTTGATAGTTTTGAAAACACCTGGTCCAGTAAATAATGATTTGGCCATCTGATGGGTGCTATCAATGCTTAAGTGAAAGGTTTGGTGAAGAGTTTTAAGTAATTTCCACTGGTTAGCTGCAGACAGAAGTATTTTTCCTTCTTTGGTGGCTAGCCATCCTGAGGGCAGGAAACTATGTCCTCCTGAGGTTTCTCATTCTATTTCTTCTGCTGAGTACTGGGGCTTGGTTTCCTGGAGGAGATTACCCCATACTAGGGGTCCTTCTATAAGCATTTCTAATGGAGGGTCCTGCCTTGTGACTCTTTTGGCTTCAATATCCGCTTGGCGGTTCCCTTCTATTTCCCTTTCCTTTCCTTTCTGATGACCCTGGCATTGTAAGACTGCCACCTCTTTAGGTTTCTGTACAGCCAATAATAATCTCCTAATGGCTTCCTGATGTTTGACAGGTATTCCCTTGGAAGTTAGGAATTCCCTTTCTCTCTCTATTGCTGCATGGGCATGGAGGACTAGGTAAGCATACTTAGAGTTTGTATATATATTTACCCTTTTTCCTTCTCCTAATTCTAATACCTGAGTGAGGGCTATTGGTTCTGCCAGCTGATTGCTAGTTCCTGGAGTGAGGGGATTACTTTCAAGTATTCCATTATCACTGACCACTGTATACCCCGCTTTTCAGAAGTCCTTTTTCTACAAAGGAACTTCCATCAGTACACAAGCTGAGGTAGGGATCAGTCAAGGGAACCTCTAGAAAGTCCCTTTGAGCGGCGTAGATTTGAGCAATCACCTGTTGACAGTTATGTTCTATCTTTTCTTCATTGTCTGGAAGAAATGTGGCTAGGTTAAGAGTTGCGCAAGTGTGCAGTTGCAGCACTGGCCCTTCAATTAATAGAGCCTGATATTTAAGCAAACGATTGTCCTGACAGCCACAAGTCTCCTTTAGCAGTGAGTATGCCGTTTACATCATGAGGTGTCCACATAGTAAGATCTCTTCCCTGTATTATTTTAACTGCTTCAGATACTAAGACTGCTACTACCACCACTACCTGTAAACAATGAGGCCAACCCTTTGCTACTACATGAATTTTCTTACCCAGGTATGCCACGGGTTACAAGCTGGTCCCTGAAACCTGTGTAAGGACTCCTAGAGCTATTCCTGTTTTTTCTGTGACATATAAAGAAAAGTCTTGCCCCATTGTCAAGCTTAACACTGGGACTTATGTTAGGGCCTTCTTTAGGGCCTTGAAAGCCACTTTTGCTTCAGGTGTCCATCTTACTAAATAGGTATTGGCTTTCTGAGTTTCCTTAATTAGTGTATATAATGGCCTGGTTATTTTGCCGTACCTGGGAATCCATATTCGGCAGAAACCTGTTATGCCAATGAACCCTCTTAGTTGCTTTTAGGGTTTGGGGATGAGGATAAGCCAGTATAGGCTGGATATGAGCCTCACTGAGGGCCCTGGTGCCTTTGGATAATTTTAGCCCTAAGTATTTAACCTGCTGTAAGCAGAGCTGAGACTTTGCTTTGGAAAACTTGTAGCCACAGGTGGCGAGGAAGTTTAAAAGCACTTGGGTGGCTTGATGGTACAAGGTTCCTGAACAGGCGGCTAGAAGTAAATTATCCATGTACCGAAGGACAAGAGTGTCCAGGTATGAGAACTGGCTCAAGTCTTGGGCTAAAGCCTGGCCAAATAGATGGGGGCTATCCCTGAACTCTTGGGTTAAAACAGCCCAAGTGAGTTGAGGCATTGGGTTTGAAGGATCTTCAAAGAAAAATAAGAATTGAGAGTCAGGATGTACCAGGAAACAGAAAAAGGCATCCTTAAGGTCCAGGACTGTAAATCACTCTTCTTCCTCTGGCATTTGGGAAAGCAGAGTATAAGGGGTTAGGTACAGCTGGGTATAGAAGGATAATGGCCTCACTGATAATCCTGAGATGTAGCACTAACCTCCACTGTCCACTGGGTTTCTGTACTCCTAAAATTGGAGTATTGCAGGGGCTATTGCATAGTTTTACTAGGCCTTGGGCTTTTAGGTCCTTAAGAATCTTTTGGAGTCCTTGTTGGGCCTCGGGTCTAAGGGGGTACCGCCTTTGGTAGGGAAAGGAGGTGGAATCCTTTAGTTTAACTTGAACAAGATGGGCATTCTTTGCTCATCCATATTGTCCTTTCGGTGCCCAGACTTCAGGATTAATTCCTTCCTCAAGCAGGGAACACAAACGGGTGTTCCTTCTCCTGTGTTCAGGTGTGTAATGACCCCTGCTTTTGCTAGAATGCCTCTCTCTAACAAGGGAGTGCGGCTTTCAGGCATAATTAGAAAAGCATGTGAAAAGAGTAAAGTTCTCCAGTCACAACTTAGTGGCTGGGAGAAGTATCTAGTGACTGGCTGTCCTAGGACCCCTCGGATAGTGACAGATCTGGAGGACAGTTTTCCAGGACAGGAGAGTAAGACTGAGAAGTCTGCACCAGTGTCCAGGAAACAGTTAACCTCCTGGCCCTCAATGGTCAAGCATACCCGGGGTTCTGTGAAGGTGATGGCATGGGCTGGCACTTGCCCTGGGCACCCTCAGTCCTGCTGCTGGATCATCTGGTTAGTGGCTTCTGACTCAGAGGACCTTTGTCCCCTGGGGCAGTGGGCCTTCCAGTGATTCCCTTGACATAAGGGGCATGGATGAGGGGGCGGCTTATTTCTACTTGGACAATATTTTTTAAAGTGTCCTTGTAGACTGCACTGGAAGCAAGCCCTATTAGGCATTCGATTTGCCCAGCCTTTCCCTGTTCCAGAGCCTCCAAAGTCCGCTTGCCTGAGGGCCATGACTAAAGCGGTGGCTTTTTTTTTTAAAAAAAAAATCCCATTTTTCCCAGTCTGCCTGCTCCTCCTGATCTCTATTATAAAAAATTGAGGTTGCCAAGTTCAATGGAGTTTCTAAGTTTTGCTCCAGGCCTAAGGCGGACTTTTGAAGTTTTTTTCTAATGTCTGCAACTGACCGAGTGATAAACTTATCGTTTAAGATTAGTTGGCCTTCCACAGAGTCAGGTGACAGAGATATGCTTCCTCAATGCCTCCCTTAGTCTCTCCAGAAAGGCAGTAGGATTTTCTTCCTTTCCCTGTGTTATAGTGGACATCACTGAATAATTTATAGGCTTCTTCCTAGTTTTCCTTAGTCCTTCTAGCATGCAAGTTAGCAAATATCTGCAGCACCAATCTCCATGTTCTGATTCTGCGTCCCAGTGAGGGTCTACACTGGGAACTGCCTGCTGGCCTGTGGGGAATTGTTCTCTTTCCTCTGTTGTCATCCTATCATTGACCTGACTGAGATACCAGAGATCGCCAAACTCTCGGGCTGCAGTTATGGCGGCACTTCTCTCATTTGGGGTTAGTGTCTGATTTAGTAGTAACTTTACATCTGTCCATGTCAGATCAAAGGATTGTCCTAACCCTTGTATAACATCAATATAGCCATCAGGGTTATCTGAGAATTTACCTAGATCTATTTCAATTTGCTTCAAGTCTGACAGGAAAAAAGGTACATATGCTCTGACTGGGCCAAATTCTCCAGAATAAATCTTAGGGGTGTTTTTGCCTTGGGGGGAATGTTTCCCATCTGAAAAAGAAACATAGGGATACCAGCACCCCTAGTCATTTTCCAATAAGCATTAGTCCTAGAGCATCCTTTATGGTCCGAATGCTTACTCCTTTCCAGGGTGCGTAACCACCCATGGACCTCTGCTTATCGGATTAGTTACGTTCAGCAATGTAGCAGTCCTGCACCTGTTTTCCCGCCCTTCTTGACAACAAAGAAAGGGGTCTGGGCTGCTGGATTCTAGTGGTCCTTTACCAGCGTGCCCAACATTGCCTTTGCGCTCAGAGGTGAGTTCTAGAGCTGGGCTGGGTTCCTGAGTATTTCATAACAACCCAGCTGCCCCATCAAGATGCATTCCTATAAACAACAGTTCTTGCGCAAATTCGTTTCAGAGAGGGTGTAGGTAACATTTTGAGTCAGGATTGCAATAGAGTGCATCTTTTTTGATTCTGTAAGTACTTTAAGGCTTGACTGAGTGCAAACAGCTCGTGCATTTGAGCAGACCAATTATTAGGCAATTTTCCTAACTCAGCTTCCACAAGAGTTTCCCTATCAATTACTGAATGTCCATTGTGTGTGTGTTTTATTTTTCCCTCAATCACCCTGGAGGAACCATCTATCATCCTGTCCTGAAGGGAGTTCTTCCTAGGTCTAGTTGGATCTTTGTATGATCATTAAGATTTAAATCCCCTGTTAGGAAATCTGCTGGGTTAAGGGAATTTTCAGTGGTTAATGTTAAATCACCTTTTTCTAACAGAATAACCCCATTCTTTAAGATTTTTGAGTTAGTAAGCTACCTTTTTGCTTTTTTGACTTAGAATAATTCTGAACTGGTGAGGTGTGCTCACAATGAGATTTCCTTGAAAAGTTACTTTTCTACTTTCTTCTGTTAGCAAAGCAGTTGCTGCTATAGATTGAATGCATTTGGGCCATCCGCAGTTTCCTGGGTTAAGAATTTTTGATAGGAAGTCTGCAGGTTGTCAGTGGTCTCAGTGTTTTCAGGATAAGCCCTTGCTTACACTGACCACAAGGTAGTATTGGAGTGTTATAGGGTCATGGAGAAGACCTTCGATTATCAATTATAGGTTTTAAATTTATCTTGGCTTTTAAAGGAATAGGACACACTGTTTTTTTCTTTACTACTTCTATCTTTCTCTTTCTTTCTCTCTTTGACTTCCTCTTTGATCTCTCTCTCTCCCCTCTATCTCTCTCTCTTTCTCTTTTCTCCTTTTCACAAACTTGGGGCCCTGGCAAGGGTGTTGGGGAATGGGTCCCACATAATTGCCCATATTGAGAGCTGTATGCCTAAATTGGGAGGGACACCAGAGACAAGACTCTCTGGGTTCATAGCCTAGGGGCCTAAGGATGCAGCGTAGAGCTTCCTTAGATCCCTTTGAGAATACAACTTGCTAGAGGAAATGAAAGTCTGAACCATTAGTACCTAGGAGGCAGGGATGAGGACATAGATTCAGAGGTAAGAAGAATTTTGGGGCTACACTTTCAAGAAAGTTGTGGTCGGGACCCAGGAGGTATGGGTCAGAAGGAGAGGCAGGGGCACACGCATGGGCGACTGTTGAATAGAGACTTCTGGCTGCACCATGATCTCAACCGACTAATGCCGAGAGTTCAGGACGACAGCTTTCCACCTCTAGTCGACTCTCAGCTTCCCCAGGAAAATTGAAAGCAGAAGCTGATTCCAGGCAGACCAACGCTCCCAACCCAGAAGGGATGGGGGTTGTTAGAAAGCCCTTTCCCAGACAACCTTACCCCTGAGTCTTAAGTCCGGCAGCCACGCTAATTGTTTTTAACCAGCCGACAGGTGCCGGTATTTTCCTCCAACTCTAAGGATAGGACAGAATAGTAAGTGAAAGTGGTCCAATATTACTCTCCACTTTGGAGGTCCCTTCATGGTTGTCAAAATGTTACCTGGGGGTTCCTTGCTCCTAGAGCTCCCAAGATGGTGGCAAGCCTCTTGTTCTCTGACCTGGGGTTCTTGGCCTCACAGATTCCAAGGAATGGAATCTTGGGCCATGCAGTGGGTATTATAGCTCTATTAGAAGCTGTGGGTCACAGAAGAGAACTGTGGAACCCAGTGACTAGTGTTCAGCTCGATTAGGATGAACCCAGGCACTTAGTCGTGCAGGAACAATGATGAGCCTTTAGCCCAATTGGGAGCGGCAATGGGTGCCTCACTGAATCAGGAGCACAGTGGACACTCTGCCAGATCTGGAGAGGTGGAAGTCAGCAGCAGGTCTGTGACAGTGGCAAACAGCAGTGGTGGGCAGCGAGCAAAAACTCAGCTCAAGCCGTAACAAGCACGGACCAGAAGAGTGTGCAGTTGCAAGATTTAATAGAGTGAAAACAGAGCTCCCATACAAAGGGAGGGGACCCAAAGGGGGTAGCCCAACTGTGCTTATTATTTGCTATGCCACCTCCTCCAGGAATGTGAGCTTTTGATGCTGGAATTTGCATTTCTATAGCCTAGAACTGTGGCTGGCATCTAGTAGAAACTCAATAAATATATGTTGAATGAATGTGGAGTTCAACACTAGTGACACTGATGAAATGAACACTAGTGACACTGACGAATAAGTAAAGCCAAAATACATTTGGCTTTACTTATTTTGGGGGTGGGTTACATGAAGCAAATTCATGAGACTCCATATGAGAATTCAGTACCTAAATTCTTGTTGCCTAGGGCAATGGTCCTGGGTTTTCCGAGACTCTCACGAAGCTATTAACTATCTCTATAGAAAAATTTACACATACATCAAGTTTTGACATTAACAAATATACAAAAATATTTGGTTGAGACCTCTTGACCTAGTGGAGAAGTGAGAAAATTTGAAAAGAATTGATTAGGCTTTTTTTTGTGTGTGAGTTTGCTTTTTATTGGCGGGGGGCAATTTTAATGTCCATCTTCAAGTGTCCTTTATCTTACTTTATTTGTAAATTAAGAGCTATTGTATGATACATGTATCAATCTGTATTCTATGATATTATCTAGCTCAATACTGAAACATTTTGAAAAAATTTGATTTTTCTTCCTTCTGACTCTCTTTAATTTTGTTTAACAACATGAAAAATGTTTTGAGCATTTAGATATATCATTAAGTGAAAACTAGGCAATTATTTTCATATTTATATAAGAAATTATTTCAAACAATTTTTAAAATTTCAGAGTACAAAATAGACTGTGCTTTATTGAAATAAAACTCACCAACCTTCAGAAATGGTCATCCGAGATTGTTGAGATCTACAAAATCTCTCAAGTTATAACGCATTTCCCATATCAGGTGTGGTAAGCAGCCTCTTAAAAAACTTCCAAAGATCACTGCCCCTTGGTATCCATGTATTTTGTGCAATCTCCTCCCCTGGAGCATGAACTAAACATAATGACCTGCTTTTAACTAACAGAATATGGCAAAAGTGAAGGGCTAACACTTCTGAAATTAGCTTATAAAAGTCTGTGGCTTGCATTTTGCTTCTAGTCTGCTTCTCACTCTGGCTTTTCTTGTTTGCTTGCTTGTTCTGATGAAGCAAGTTGGCATGTTTGATTTGCGCTATGGAGAGGTCCGCAGAACAAGGCCAACTAGAGACTGAATCCTGCCAACATCCACGGTGTGAATGAGCTTGGAATCTGACCTTCGCGTAGTTGAGCCTTGAGATGGCTGCAGCCCTGGTCATCACTTTGACTGCTGCCTTATGAGAGACCCTGAGCCACGGTACCCAGATAAACCCTCTCTGGATTCCTGGCCCACAAAAACTGTGAAATAAAAATGTCAGTTTAGGCCACTAATTTCTTACACATTGGTAGATAACTAATATATCAAAAACTACCTTAACTACTGCCAGGAACACTCTGATGTAACTCAAATGTCACTACAATGGCCTTTAGGGTGAAACAAGTATTTCATAGTAAGAGTAGCATATTTCCAGCAAAACCATTATTACTAAGATTCAGTTTACTCTCTTTTTAAAAAATTATCTAATTACATGGTTCTCCAATAACCTTCCTGCACCACCCCCACTACAAGTTTTTCTTTGTAGCATTCCACTTCTGCTTCATTTTAATAGGTTGAACAGAAAGAAATATTAGCAATGTCATTTTAAAATGAATAAATTAGTTTCATGAAATGACTATGTAGAATAAGGAGATATCGGAAAAGAAAAACCTGACAATTATAAATGTAAAAATAAATTTACATTTATATCCACTGCAATTATCAGTGGTTTTGAAATAATTGGCATGTTGTAGAATGTTTGTTTAACATTTCTAAAAAAAACGTCTCTAGGGAGATTTGAGTTTTGTCTGGGTTTGTTAAGTCCTCTTCTGTTTGCAAGACTGCTATAGAGTATAAAGACTGTCATAAGTAGAAACTGGGAAACAAAAGAATCTTAAATTCAAGTAAATTGTTTCACTGAAGGAAAAAATAACCCTTTCCCATGTGTTTGATGTGAATTTAAAAGCAGCTAATTCTAGAAAAATTGTAATACATTATCTTCCTTGGAATATGGGGGTTGGGAGTAGCTTATATGAAGAAGTGAGATCTTTACGTATAAGAATTAAAATGCTATTTTGTCATTCTCTCTACTGCTCTTTAATACTTCAGAAACTACGGTTTCAAATTTATATGACTTTACCTTTATGCCCCTTTACTTTTTGCTATGTGCACATATACTTATTAAGAAACTATATGTGTTGTGGTGGCTCACGCCTGTAATCCCAGTACTTTGGGAGGCCAATATGGTGAAACCTTGTCTCTACTAAAATCCAAAAAATTAGCCGGGCATGGTGGCGTGCGCCTGTAATCCCAGCTACTTGGGAGGCTGAGGCAGTGGAATTGCTTGAACCAAGGAGGTGGAGGTTGCAGTGAGTCGAGATCATGCCACTGCACTCCAGCTTGGCGACAGAGCAGGAGTACATCTGAAAAAAAAAGAAAAAAGAAAAAAAAAACTATGTGTGTTGAAAGAAAATATAATTTTAAAAGTATTTTAGCCTCATGGAGATGGACTTAGTGTCTCTTCAACATATATTCGAAAAAAATAAGAATTTCCAGACAAACTATATATAACAATGTCCAGGTGATTTAATATTTGTAGTAAGTTAGCAATATATTTTCTACAATTATATATCAGTTTCCCTGTACACAGGGCAAACACATCAAAGAATGAATCAAAGTCTCTGGGACCTGACCTGTAAAACTAATCATTTATTCTCTGGCAAACTAGAGCTGTCACTGAACTCAATTTCAAGTCTTTAGGGGCATTTTGATAATTATATTCCTTTTAATTGAATTATTTTTACAGTTTTGCTCTAACTTTGCTTGTGTTCTGGCAGCTTCTTCCCTTTTCTGCTTAGGATGATCTTTTCACTGCTTGCTGCTTGTTTTTTTCCATTGCATCGAATGGCTTAGTAAAGCATGAAGAAAGGAAAGGGAAGGGATGAAGCAAGTGTGTGGGATTGTTGATCTTCTCTTTGTGCAGTTCTGGTTTGCCTGATAAAACTTAATTCCTGCCTTGCCCTGATACTTTACCACACTAAAGCCACAGTGGGGGCATAATGGTCTCAGGTCTCTCCACAGCCCAATTTAACTGCATGACAGAGCAGTTTCCACAGCAATCAGAGAGGAGAGTATGCTGAGGAGCCTCCTTTTCTGCTCCATTAGCCCCAGAGGATGAACAGTCAGTGGAGGTGGAACGAGCGGGGAGGAAGCTCGGAATTACTTACTCCAAATGTTTCCGCATATGGTTCTAGCAAAGAATACTTGAAAGTTTTCTAGTATTCTAGCAAAGAATATCTCCAAATCTAAATATGAATGGCCTGGAAATTTAAAAAATTACACATAAGGGTTTTGTATCAATATAAGTTCCACTCTTATTTGGAAGTCTTGAATGGATTTGTGTGGATAACAAATACAAAAAGCTTGGATATTGCCAAAACCCCAAAGTGACTTAATAACTTTCCTACCAAATCCATATGATTTTTTTCCCTCCTGCCCAAAGATTCCCCAGTTTCTCGTCAGGAATTGGACCATGTCTTCAAAATGCATTTTAACACTCTAAATTTCCTCTGGCCTACGTGCTTTCATTCAGGTCTCTCCATCTATCATGAATGAATCTCTTGTATAACTCTCCTGAGTACAGCGTTTCATGCACACATTTTCCCTCTTCCAAGAACCAGAAAATGTGGAGCTTTGCCATTAAATTAGGAGCTTCAGCTTAGAACTAGATTTGAAATGCCAAGTTTCTGGTGACATTACAGATTGACAGTTTGTGCTTAATGCTGGCTTCATTCTATTTCTGGCAGGTCACTGAATGTTAATCACTAGTTAGAGTGGTTAACAAAATTAACAAATTTAAAAAGTTTGTGTTTTGACCTGATCTCCAAAACAAAGAATATTTTGTCCAGATTATTCAAGTTAAATAAAGCAATTTGATAAGGCTCTTTTGTCTGTGTGATTTTTTTATTCATTTAAAAAAATATCTGTTTGAGATAAGAAGTCAAATAATTTAACATAGTACCAGAAACAAATGCCACTTTTAAAGCAAGAATTAGTTATTCCAAAGAGAAATTTTAATAGTTTTGAACCACCATTTTTTTGTGTTTGTAAAACTTTACTCAAAAATAAATATTAAATGTTTACTTTCTCTAACTCTAGCGTCAAATTTCTTAAAATACGTAGAACAATACTGAGAAGTAAAAAGCCACATAATACTGTTGCTTAGCGAATTACTATTAGCATCATGTTGTATTTGAAAGTCAATCGTTTATTAAATAAGTTATATGACAATCTGTTCTTTAGGTGAGTCTGGGCTAAATACATTCAATCTATATTGTTATAAAAAAGTTAAACTTTCTATAAAGTTTTTAAAAATTTGACTTTTTAATTTTTAAGATCATTTTGATTTGTTTGTTTTTAGTCTGGCTTTTTCAAAGTAAGGACAGCAGGGTGGATCCACACAGGTGGAGTAAGGTATTCTGAAACTTACCCTCCCTAATTCAGAGTTGCATTATGTGGCTGGCTTCAGTGCCTACTGGCAAGCAGTCAGAGATTTTAAGGTATCCACACTGCAGGAAGGTAGTGAAGTATGATGCCAAATCATCATCTCAAATTAACTTTGGAACAAAAAAAAACCTGTGATTCCTAAAGTTTTATAATATATTGCTTTCATTATATCCTCCCCTGGTACAGTATGTTCCAACTGTAAGTGTTTTTTTTTTTTTTTTTTTTTTTTTCCTGAATGTAAAACTAACAGATACTATTTTTTTTTTTTTTTTTTTTTGCAAACTTCAGAACTACAAAAGGAAACAAACCATCAACAGTTTGGAAGCAGATTTTTCCAAATTGAAAAAATTCTCAGGCCACTTTTAGTGGCCCAGCACTTTGGGAGGCTAAGGTAGGAGGATCGCTTAAGGCCAGAAGTTCAAGGTCAGCCTGGGCACCATAGCAACACACTGTCTGTAAAGAAAATTCTCCATCCATTCAATATTCAGTGTCCAGTATTATTTTTAATATGGTATTCTTTTTTTTTTTTTTTTGAGATGGAGTCTCATTCTGTCGCCCAGGCTGGAGTACAGTGGCGTGACCTCAGCTCACTGCAACCTCTGCCTCCCGGGTTCAAGAAATTCTCCTACCTCAGCCTCCCGAGTGACTGGGACTACAAGCACCCGCTGCCACGCCTGGCTAATTTTTTGTATTTTAGTAGAGACGGGGTCTCACCATGTTGCCCAGGCTGGTAGCAAACTCCTGAGCTCAGGCGATCTACCTGCCTCTGCCTCCCGAAGTGCTGGGATTATAGGCGTGAGCCACCATGCCCGGCCAAGTTTTCTCAACTTATTTATTTATGCACATTTTATATTGGTGTCAAGAATTTGTCTATATCAAGTGCACCACCCTCTCCTTATTTCAGATGAGTTAAAAAAGTGACATAAAAAAGTGTTGGGAACAAACAGTTAAATAGGTCTCTTTATACATCCATGTGTGTGACTGTATTTTCCAAATGGCTGCAACATTTATCCTATCATACAAGCTCTTCTTACACGTAGCTTTGACACTCCTCCAATTGGGACAGGCTTTTGTGACTGGATCAAGAGAGTAGAAAAAAGTGACAATATGTGACCTCTAAGGCTAGGTCACCCAAAGGAAAGGCACATTCTGTCCTTTTCCCTGGAAAGGTTGCTCTGAAAGCCTTTAAGCTCCTGATAAGCACTTTGACTGCCCTGAGGCTGCCATGCTGTGATTAACTCACATTGGCCCATAATAAAAGATCATATATGTAGAGAGCCTGAGACTACTTGAGAGAGAGAGATGAGGGTGGAGGGCAGAGAGAGAGAGAGAGCGCGCACGCATAGCCACCCCTCACCCCCTTTTACTAGTCCCAGCCACTGTTAAATTGCAACGACATGAGAAACCCTGGACCATAACTAACAATCGAAGCCCTTCTCAAATTCTGAATGCACAGAAACCATGAGAGATAATGTAATGATTGTTATTGTTTTAAGCCATTAAATGTTGCAGTAATGTGTTACATACTGATAAATAACTGAAATATCCCATAAGCTTTTCCTAATTTGGGAGTGACATAATTTCCTTTCTTCTTGTAGAGTCTGAACAGCTCTACCATTTTCAACCTAAAGAACAGGTTTGGACTGGCACAGGTACTAGTGGCAAGCTTTAGCACGACATGCATAGATAGCTGACCTCTGACCTAGATAGAGAAATGATGCTTTGTAGAAGGTATACTGTGGTGATAGCTGGGAAAACATGAAAATTTAAAACAAGCAGCTTCAAAAAATTTTTACTTTGTTATGAGAGTAAAAAATACAAACAGAAAAATCCACTATAATATTAATCCTACAAGATTAATACTTAACCTTGTCAAGTCACTTAATTCTACTTTCTAAAGCCAAAACCTGTAATTGCTAAAATTGTAAGTAAAATTTATATTCTTAGAAAATTTTATTTAAAATTATTAGTCTTCATGTTGCTAATTGCTGAAGTGCACACTCATTTCTTTTACAGTTCAGATTTCATAATTACCTACCTCTTTACCTGTGTATTGGCTGTTTCTCCCCATAAGCTTATGTTTGCCTACCAGTGCCTAGTCTAAGGCTTGGCATAGAGGAAGTGTTCAATAAACATTTTGAATAAATTAAGGGGAAAATATGTATGTGAGGGAATGGGGAATGGCTTCGTAAGATGAACCAGATCTTGGAGGAAAGGAATAACATTTGTTGAGTGCTTACTATGGGACAGGCACTGTTCTAAGTGCTTTACATGTATCTGCATTATGTAATATGACATAGTATAGCTTGTTTATTGTCTCAGTAGGATGTAATTTCTAGATGACAGAGAATTTGTATTATTCACTATAAATCTTCCAGGGCCTATATCAGGGCTGACACACAGTAGGTTGATCGGTAAGTATTTGTCGAATAAATACGCAAAAATCACCTCATTTAATCCCCATAACAACTTTAAAAGGCAGGTACTTTTAATATCCTCATTTTTCTGATGAGGAAGCTGAGGCCGAGAGGGAATAAGATTTTCAAAGACACAGGGCTAGAAAGGTTCAAACCCAGTCAGTCTGATTCTAGACTTCATCCTTGTTATGGATTGAACTGTGTCCCCCGAAAATATATTTTGAAGTTCTAATCCCTGGTACCTGTGGATGTAAAACTAATATAATCTTTTCTTTTGAGATGAAGCCTTACTCTGTTGCTTAGGCTGGAGTACAGTGGCACGGTCATGGTTCACTGTAGGCTTGACCTCCTGGGCTCAAGCAATTCTTCTGCTTCAGCCTCCTGAGTAGCTGGGACTACAGGTGCATGCCACCCACCGGGATAATTTTTTTTCAAGTTTTTTGTAGAGACAGGGTCTCACTTTGTTGCCCAGACTGGTCTTAAGCTCCTGGCTTCAAGTGATCCTCCTGCCTTGACCTCCCCGAATGCTGAGATTACAGGTGTGAGCCACAATGCCTGGCCTGAAATTAATAAAATACTCTTAAAAGAATGTGCTATAGTGTTTACCCTGAGTAAATAAGAAATAATTCCAAAAGAAGAACTGAAAAACATTTCAAATAATGGCATCTGGCCAGGTGCTGTGGCTCACGCCTATAATCCCAGCACTTTGGGAGGCTGAGGCGGGCAGGTCACTTGAGGTCAGAAATTTGAGATCAGCCTTGCCAACATGGTGAAACCCTGTCTCTACTAAACATACAAAAATTAGTGAGACATGTGGTGCACTCCTGTAATCCCAGCTACTAGGGAGGCTGAGGCAGGAAAATCATTTGAACCCGGGAGGCAGAGGTCGCAGTGAGCCAAGATTACGCCACTGCACTGCAGCCTGGGTGACAGTGTGAGACTCTGTCGGGGGGAAAATAATGGCAGCAACATTGAGAGTATGTGCAAAATTTCTCCAGCAGTTGGCTATCTTGAAGCACAATACTTATGTGGACATCTGAATTTCAGAAGGTTTATTTAAAATGCAGTTTTACTAATTTAGAATTTTAATCCATATGCCATGTTATCAACTGGGATGTTGTGAACTTTCAACAAAATGGTTTGAGGAATGAAACAACTAGGTTGACTATCTGAGAAGAAGGAAAAGAATTCGTGCTTTGTAAAGAAAATCAGTATGTTGCATGCATTTACAGTTATAAATAGCTATATATGTGAAACTAATAAGGTAGTATAACTTGAGTTACTCTGCAATTCATGTAATAACATCTGTATGAACATTACAGTAACATGGGTATGTATATTTACCTTTATTTATTTAAAACACTTAATTAAGCGCCCAAATGCATTGGATTAGACTTGTGCTCTCTAATTCGATGGGCACTGGCATGTTACTAAGCATTTGAAATGTGGCCAGTGCAAATGAGATACTCAGTTTTAAATTGTGTTTCATTTTAATTTAAATATAAAACAGATACTCAATTTAGTCACTGGAAAACTTTATGGTATATTTGCAACAAGTTAGGTATGAGAATCTCCTATTGCAAATGTAAGTTTTATAAAATTGAAATACAGATCAAATTTCTGATAAAAATTTGGTGTCTAAATTGAGATGTGTTATAAAATGCACACTAGATTTTGAAGACATAGTAGTAAGGTGCTTTTTGTGTGAAGAAATACAGAATCATTTAGTTAATATTACGAATCATCACCTAGATATGTATTTTTTCTTTTAATCTTTTTTATCTCCTGAAAGTAAAATATTTGAATTGCTGTATGTGCTGTTATTTCCTGAATTTTCTATACTTGCAATCTCAACCGACATTAGATCAGAGTATCTGGTTTTTTTTTTTTTTTTTTTTTGAGACGGAGTCTCGCTCTGTCGCCCAGGCTGGAGTGCAGTGGCCAGATCTCAGCTCATTGCAAGCTCCGCCTCCCGGGTTTACGCCATTCTCCTGCCTCAGCCTCCCGAGTAGCTGGGACTACAGGCGCCCGCCACCTTGCCCGGCTAACTTTTTGTATTTTTTAGTAGAGACGGGGTTTCAACGTGTTAGCCAGGATGGTCTCGATCTCCTGACCTCGTGATCCGCCCGTCTCGGCCTCCCAAAGTGCTGGGATTACAGGCTTGAGCCACCGCGCCCGGCCCAGATCAGAGTATCTATTACAATCATATTTTATGTTGTAAAAGCTCTTTGTGTGCTAAAATATAACCTGGGAGAGAAAAATCTGATTTTGACTGATAGCATTCTCAGCTGTGTATAACAGAAATCTACAGGTTTTAGTCCCTTAATTTGTGAATGATACCCATTCTTAACATTACCAATTGAGTTCAGACTGACAGTGCAACCACAATTTGTTACAAGGCAAATTAAAGCAGTTTTTTTCTCTGCATGTTTTCCTACATTTTTGGAAATAAAACCTAACCTTATAAGAGATTATTATTAAAAAAGACTGAAAATTTTGATAATCTAGCTAACATTTATGTAGAAAAATAGGTTCTTTCCAGTATTCTTGGAACTACACGTGAATTTACTAAATGGCTCCTTCAGCTAGGCCTTATCCTGTTTCATTGAAGATGACTGCGGCTATTTTAATAATTAAAGTAAACATATAAATGAAAGATGTGAATTTTACCTACTACTGGCAGGATATTGTAATTCCCCTGTAATGTTGCCTTTGAGGGAGAGGCCATACACTCTTTGTAGATTACTCCCTGTACTTATAACACCTTTCCTATCTGTAGATATTAAATCTCAGAAACAGGAACAGATAGGTAATATATCTAAATTCATGTAATAAGTACTTTATTATAATAAGGGTCTGTTATACTAACATTTTGTTTCTTCTTAAGCAGCTTGAGTTGGCTCCCATGCCTGCTGTTAAACTGTTTTCTCTCACATAAAACAACCTAATTGTAATGTTCCTCAGTTAATTCAGGAGAGTAAGTTTTGTAAAGTACACCTTTTTCTTAGATGTTGTAGGATTAAGTATTTATGGAGTATAGAATTCACAATGAAAGGTGTCATTTAACTTCAAGGGCTTTTTAAAAAAGAACTTTGTGATGCCTAGAAAATATTCTCCATAAACACAACTAATTCTAGATAATTCAGACGAGGTCAAAGAAGCTTCTAAATGTAAGTACTGACAAAATACAATTACGGTAAGAAATCTTTCTGATAAGGCAAAGTAACATAAGTAGAAATGAAAACACTGTGATTGGATGTGTGTCTAGAGTATGGAGATATAAAATCAGCAAATAATCTCAAATACTATCCTTTGTAATATCAGTACGCAGAGACAAATAGGACAGAAACTAGCAATCCTATTCAACTGAAAAGGAAACTGGGGCACAGAAGGCTTTAGCGTCTGTTGCTATTATTTTATTTTTATTAGACAGACACTCCTTTTGGCTATGATCTTACTATTCCTCCAGTCCATGAACCTCCAAGCATAAATGTAAATAAAACAATATAAAAATGACCCGGCTCTGTGACTCACACCTATAATCCCAGCACTTTGGGAGGCCGAAGCGGGCGGATCATGTGAGGTCGGGAGTTCGAGACCAGCCTGACCAGCATGGAGAAACCCCGTTTCTACTAAAAATACAAAAAATAGCTGGGCGTGGTGGCGCATGCCTGTAATCCCAGCTACTCGGGAGGCTGAGGCAGGAGAATAGCTTGATCCCGGGAGGCGGAGGTTGCCTTGAGCCCAGATCGTGCCATTGCACTCCAGCCTGGGCAACAAAAGCAAAACTCCGTCTCTAAATAAATAAATAAATAAATCAGCTTTGCAAGATAATTTAGTTTAACCTTCTGCTTTTACCAAAGAAGAAACCGAAGGCCTGAAAGACTGCTTACTCATCATTATTCAGAGAGAGCAGTGGTTCTTGAACATCAGGTTTCTAAAACTCCCAGAAAAATAATATACAAGATAAATAGGACTGTTCATTGGGCCTTTGCACCCTAACATCTTGACTCTTATCTTACTGGAATTCAAATAAATTCCAGTGGAAAACCTATAGAAACTGACAGGTGTGGCGCCTGAGCTCCCCTCTCTGGGCTTCCTCCCAGTTCCCTTGGGCCTTGGCATTCTGGGTCAAGGTTGATTCCCTCCGGCCTCAGCGCCCCGGGCACGGCCGGCATCCTGGACGGCGCGGCGAGGGCTGTGGATCTGTGGCTAGAGAGCTTCCAAGACGCTAACAAGAAGGGAGAGACGAATCTGATTCTCTTCAGCGTGTCGAGGTCTTCTGTCAACAGTCCTGGGGACCCCTCAGGAGTCCTTCGGTCCCGTAGCCCCCTCGGTGTCTATGACTGCTGGCCGCTGCTGGCTCTGCCTGAACCTCTCAGGTTCGCACCTTCTGGCATTTTCTCGCACTTTCTCCAGCCTTCCCGGGCAGGGGGAACCTGGCCTGACGCTCCCCTCTCCCACCCTGGGTCTCTGGGGTCAGCCGAGCCACCCAGTGCACTGTGTTTGGCATGCCCACATGGAGAGAGGCGACCACAGTGGTGATCATAAGCCCATGGTGGGCAGAGGCCCTATGGAGCCAAGGGCTCCGGCGGCCACCCCCCCTCCGCCACCAGCAGCGCTGCCAGGGCCTCGCTCTTCCTCCTCCTCCTCACACGCCGGCTCGGATGATCTCCTGCCATGACTCAGCGCTTCTCGCAGGCTGCCCTGCTGGGGACACCGGCTTCGCTCGGGCCTCTCCCGACGCGTCCACCCCCTCTCGCCACCCACGCCCGCCCCTAGCCGCTGGGCCTTTCCCAGTGCGGCCGCCGCCGCCACAGCTGCAGTCAGCACGGGCACCCCAGCAGCATCCGCCGCCTGCACCGCGCGCGCCGCCCGCCCCAGCCTGACCCCGCCGCCGAACCCGGCGCCAGCCATGGAGCCCGAAGTCCCCCGTCGCCGCCACACCCATCAGCGCGGCTACCTGCTGACGCGGAACCCTCACCTCAACAAGGTAAACCCACAGGCCCACCTGGCTGCCCATCGGCCCCTCTCGATCAGGGTCAGGCCCCTCTTGCAGGTCCCTGCACCATGGCCTCGCCCCTCCGCCACTCCCCTGGGAAGGTTCCCAGTGAGCGGCGGCGGCCTGGGGGGCCTTGGTGTGGGCAGAAGGAAGAAGGACGCCTAATCGGGTCCATATCCACGAGAGTGATGGCAGGGCGGTGCCGGTGCCTCTGCACCTCGGCATCCCATGTTAGGGATAGAGGGAAAGATGTAACTTGTTTAGGATACTTCGGCAGCAATTTTCCGAAAACAGGAGCCCAGACAATGAAAGTAGTATCAGACAAAGTGTGTGAATGGGGTATTTTTGGTGAAGGTAGCAGACAGGCTGCCAGGTCAGACTCCATGTGCCTCCCACTTACTGGTTGCACAGTGTGGCAATTATTGGAGGCTGATAAGGCGAGAAGTGATTCAACTGGTCCTGCCCAGACAGAAATGTGTACGGACTGCCTTCAGATCACGTTAGCAATGTGGAAATCCAAGTCCTCTTGGTTTCTGGAGTGACACGGTTAAGAGTCTGGGAATGCGTGGTGGGTGGCCTCTGTCTTGGACACTTTGCATGGCTTGGTAGAAGAGCTCTGTCCCAGACATGGGACTGTGGGTAAAGCCATTTCTTTTCTTTCTTCTTCTTTTTTTTTTTTTTTTGTTTTTAATTTGGCTTTCTGGAAGTTAAAAACATTTTTTTGTTTGTTTGTTTGTTTAGAGCTGTTTTCTTTTTATTAAAGGGGAATTCGGTGTACACCCTGTTCAGAGACTCCTTTTCGGATCCTGGTAACACTTCATTCTCCTTCACTGGTGATGTAATATAAACACTCGGGATCTCAAATAAAAAAAAAAATACCTCCAAATTCATCATTTTACTTCCACACTTATTTTACAGCCCGGTTTATCTCTGAATTGTGCCTTTTGTTTGTGTGTGTGTGTGCGCTTTGGACATTTCCTATTTATTCAGGACTTTGAAAATGCCATCAGTCAGCACAGAGGTCTGTTTAGTTATTTTGGTTGTCTCTTTGGTGGACTGCTTTTTGCATTAAGAACAGGAGCTCAGCTTTTTCCTTGTCGTGTTCCTGATGATTTGTTGATCATATTAATGACTTAAAGACATGATTTATTTAATAAGTGACAGTTAGTGTGAGTTCTTTCTTGTTTTTTTGCGGTGACAGGCACCTTTTACAAATCTATGATGATGTGCTATCTGTGGTCATGTAGCATTATGAAATTGTAAGTAATTCCTACTTATTTCTTTCTTTAAAATAAATTTAATTGCTAGTTTGATTTTTTTTCTTTTCTTTTATTATTCTGCAGGTTTGCCACCTATTTTCAGTAAAACAAAAGTAAAATTTGATGTGACAAAAACTATTTGTGACTTGTATGTGTCACCTGCCTACTGTAATTTATGACCACGTTTTGGGTTGACACTTAAGAAAGACCACATGAGTTGTATAACCTGTTTGATTTTCCTCAAGTCAGGGGCAAGAGTGTCTATTCAGAGTGTTTAGATGGCATAGGCAATCCCTGAGCAAGAGTAATTATTGCCTTTACTATGGTTACATCAAGAATTTATTATATAAAAATCCTTTTGACTCCTGTTCACAAGGTTACTAGGAATTAAGGATTAATTCCTACTTCAGAATAATAGTATCACAAAGATCTTCCATCAAAGATAAGATGTAACATTAATATGTTAAAAGCACATTTTCAAATTTGTAATAAGCGAACTTTTTATTTGTATTATGTCAAATTGGATTCACAATTCAGCGTACCAACTTTGAGGTAATCAATGAAATCTTTTACTCAGTTCTAGGATGGTGATCTGGTGCCTTATGAGAGTAACAGAATTTCCTGGGTACTACTGAAACTACAGCTATGGGACTTTCTTCATCTGTCATACACTCAAGACCTCTAGGCCTTTAAGTTTGCTAGTAGCCCAGGAATGTTTTGGTTTATTTTTATTCTTATTATTTTGTAATAACTTTGACTCCAAAGAGACAATAGTAGATTTTAGTTTCCCATAACAACCCAGCCTGTCAAATGTTTTCTTCAACCACACTAACACAGAACTTCATCATTTTACCTTTGGGCAGCTGCAACAACAGTTTTGCTGGTTTTATTTCCATTGATATAGTCCATTCTACATATATGTATGAAAGAGATACCTTCATTAATTAACATTTTATTCACTTCTCTATTATCCAAGCATTTATAGTATGTTATTATTTCCTATTATGTTTAATGTAAAATCAATCTGTCAATTGGGTTTACAGTCTTCTCCAAATTTATCTTATTAGTTCCCCAATGTAGCCTTCCACTTAAAATATATTTGTTGAGGCCGGGCGCGGTGGCTCAAGCCTGTAATCCCAGCACTTTGGGAGGCCGAGACGGGCGGATCACGAGGTCAGGAGATCGAGACCATCCTGGCTAACACGGTGAAACCCCGTCTCTACTAAAAAATACAAAAAACTAGCCGGGCGAGGTGGCGGGCGCCTGTAGTCCCAGCTACTCGGGAGGCTGAGGCAGGAGAATGGCGTAAACCCGGGAGGCGGAGCTTGCAGTGAGCCGAGATCGCGCCACTGCACTCCAGCCTGGGTGACAGAGCCAGACTCCGTCTCAAAAAAATATATATATATATATATATTTGTTGAATAGATTTAATTCTTAATTCTTATATTAATTAATTCTTATAATATTTATAAGAATTAATAATTCTTATTAATTAATTCTTATAATAATATACTAATTCTTAATTAATATATTCTTAATAATATATTTAATTCTTAATTCTTTCCTTTTTGTGTGTAATTTCTACTATGAAAATGTCTTAGTTGATTTAATAATAATCTCTCTAGGGAAGCATTTCCTAGTTATGTTAGTCTTATTATTTAACACCTCTGTTTTTATTATGCAGTTAGACTATATAAGTTTGTATTTACTAAGTTGTATATTTTTTTGAGACAGAGCCTTGTTCTGTTGCCCAGGCTGGAGTGCAGTGGTGCGATCTCCGTTCACTGCAAACTCTACCTCCTGGGTTCAAGTGACTTTTGTGTCTCAGCCTCCTGAGTAGCTGAGATTACAGGCATGCGCCACCATGCCCAGCTAATTTCTATATTTTAATAGAGACAGGATTTCACCACGTTGGCTAGGCTGGTCTCAATCTCCTGACCTCAAGTGATCCGCCAGCCTCGGCCTCCCAAAAGTGTTGGGATTACAGGCGTGAGCCACTGCACCCAGCCATAAGTTGTATTTTTTTTCTTATTTCTTTGATTGTCATAGGGCAGGGGTCACAATATTTAGTACAGTGTTTTGCTCAGTAGACATTAAATAAATGTTTACTTAATGAATGAGCCATGTCTTTATTTTTGTCTTTAAACAGAACTCGGCTTTTAAAGTGATCGTTTGGGCATTATCCTCTTTAAAGTAATTTTGTGAAAATAAATTCACATTGAAGTCTAAAGTTTAGTTGACTTCCTATGCCATTATATTGTATGCTGGAATATAGTCAGAAAAGTTAGAATTTGGTTTAAGCTTGATAATGTCATGAAATTTTAATTACTTGCTGGATAACCTAAGAGAGGTGCTTCATCTTGGTAAAATCAAAGTTAACAGTAGATGTGATATGAATTCAAAAATTTTCATAAAACTTAAGAGAATTAGGATTTTCATTTGTTATGATTCATGTATGAGTTTAAGCCTTACTATTTGTTTACACGAAAATATGCGTTATTCCAGGTAGGATTTCATCAAAGCCATTGAGGAAGTAAATCTGCCTCATGTTTAGGAGATTTAGTATTTTTCTGTGCACAGCCCAGACTATTTTTAAGATGCTTATCTTTGCCGGTTTTGTATAAAAGTGTCTAATTTAATGTTTAATGTTTAAAAAATTTTTTTTTTATTATACTTTAAGTTCTAGGGTACATGTACACAACATACAGGTTTGTTACATATGTATACATGTGCCATGTTGGTATGCTGCACCCATTAACTCATCATTTACATTAGGTATATCTCCTAATACTATCCCCTCCCAACCCCTCCTCACAATAGGACTCGTTGTGTGATGCTCCCCTTCCTGTGTCCAAGTGATCTCATACAATTCCCACTTATGAGTGAGAACATGTGGTATTTGGTTTTCTGTTCTTGCGATAGTTTGCTGAGAATGATGGTTTCCAGCTGCATCCATGTCCCTACAAAGGACATGAACTCATCCTTTTTTATGGCTGCATAGTATTCCATGGTGTGTATGTGCCACATTTTCTTTTCTTTTTTCTTTTTTTTTTTTTTTTTTTTTTGTTGAGACGGAGTCTTGCTCTGTCGCCCAGGCTGGAGTGCCGTGGCTGGATCTCAGCTCACTGCAAGCTCCGCCTCCCGGGTTTACGCCATTCTCCTGCCTCAGCCTCCCATGTGCCACATTTTCTTAATCCAGTCTGTCACTGATGGACATTTGGGTTGATTCCAAGTCTTTGCTATTATGAATAGTGCCACAATAAACATACGTGTGCATGTGTCTTTATAGCAGCATGACTTATAATCCTTTGGGTATATCCCTAGTAATGGGATGGCTGGGTCAAATGGTATTTCTAGTTGTAGATCCTTCAGGAATCGCCACACTGTTTTCCACAATGGTTGAACTAGTTTACAGTCCCACCAACGGTGTAAAAGTGTTCCTATTTCTCCACATCCTCTCCAGCACCTGTTGTTTCCTGATTTTTTAATGATTGTCATTCTAACTGGTGTGAGATGGTATCTCATTGTGGTTTTGATTTTATTTTCAGGGATATGGTCTGATATAGATGAGTTGTGTTTTAAATTTTTTCTCAATAATTTTCATGCGACTAACAATCATATTTTATAAATTGCCCTTCAAAATTAAAATTTTACACACAATAAAATAATCTTATTTTTTATTTCTCAATTAGTTTATTTCCCTTTGCAATGGTAGAAAACACTAATTGTTAGTTCTATCATAATTGTGCTTACGTGGTTTCTATATCTTAAGATTAAATAATAATATGACCCATAAGTAAATCTCCAAAAGACACCACTCTTCCATATTTTAGGCAGTTTGGTTCAGTATAAGTCATGTTTAAGAGTTATGTTCCAGTAGAAGATAGTGTTTTATTGAAGTTAATTTGGGTCAGCATTACTGACTTTTAAATCTAAAAAATCAGCTTTTGTAGCTGTTTGCTTCCTGGCATGACAAGACCTAGTTGTGTGTGTTGTAAGGAAAAAAGAGAGAAATAAGATCCATGACAATGAAGGAAAAGTACCCTAAACCTCTTTTTCTTCAATGTAAACTAGACCTGAATGAATTGTTCAGAAAATTTCATCCAACCACAGTTCTCTAGAGTTGCCTCCGCAACATGAGAAACTGATTTATTATTTATGATAGAATCCTACTTATGTGAATGTCATATACAGCCAGATACCTCTGTATATGTTTGTTACCTTTCTGCAGTTGAAACAACAGTAGTAGTATAGAATATCACAATAACAAAATGTGTGGTATAATAAGAAAGATGAGTTTGATGTGATAACTCTTGAGACAGGTGATATGGAGTATAAGAAATATTGAAGAGAATAATGGATTTGAGATTTTTCATTTTTCAGCTCTGATTTCCCTCTAACTTCTGGACAGGTAGGGGAGAATGTGATGTAAAGGAATGGACATTCTAAAACTTTGTACCTAGAAGAAATGAGCCCAAGTCCCAAGTCTGCTAATTAGCTGTGTGATATAGCATCTGGGAAGGTCCTCCTTGCTACATCATCCCATGGCGGAAGGCAAGAGAGGGAATGATAGAGGGTGAGAGACCAAGAGAGGGCTGAACTTGCTTTTATAAGGAACCCACTCTTGCTTGCAATAAGGAACCCACTCCTGCATTAACAATACTAATCACCTTATAAAAATCCCACCTCTCAACACAGTTGCATTGGGGATTAAACAACACATAAACTTTGGGGGACACATTGAAACCATAGTAGGAAATCAAGTAATATAATAATGAATAATGTTCTCTAAAAACAGGAGAATATAACTACTAGAGCTTTTGTACTAATATACAAACCCTGGATTTTAAAACACTGGTATTATTTTTTCAATAATCAGGTAATGGTTGAGTAAGAACATCAGCAAAAGTACTTGCATGTTTAATATGGTTTGTCTGTGTTCCTACCCAAATCTCATCTTGATTTGTAGTTCCCATAATCCCCATGTGTTGTGGGAGGGACCCAGTGGTAGGTAATTGAATGATGGGGGTGGTTATCCTCATGCTCCTGTTCTCCTGGTAGTGAGTGAGTTCTCAAGAGATCTAATGGTTTTATAAGGGGCTTTGCCCCATTTTGCTCTTTCTTTTTGCTGCTGCCATGTGAAGAAGGATGGTTTGTTTCCCCTTCCACTATGATTGTATATTTCCTGAAGCCTACCCAGCCATGCTGAACTGTGAGTCAATTAAGCCTCTTCCTTTATAAATTACCCAGTGTTGGATATGTCTTTATTAGTAGCATGAGAACAGACTAATACAGTATTCATACCAGTGTTAGTAATTATGTTATGAGGCCAGGTGTGATGGCTCACACCTGTAATGCCAGATGTGAGCCACCTGGGAGGCCAAGGTGGGAGGATCACTTGAGCCCAGGAGTTCAAGACCAGACTGGGAAACATGGCAAAACCCCGTCTTTACAAAAATGAAAAAAAAAAATACAAAAAACTGGGCACGGTGGTGTACACTTGTAGTCTCAGCTACTTGAGTGGCTGAGGTGGGAGGCCACAGTGAGCCATGATCACACCCACTGCATTCCAGCCTGGATAACAGAGTGAGATGTTGTCTCAGAAAAACAAAACAAAGCAAAAAAAAAAAAAAAAAAAAAAAAAAAAAAAAAAAAAGAAAGAAAAAAGAAAAACAGAAAAATAAAACCTTAGAGATCCAGAGGCTGAAGGAGTTCTAAGACTTCCATTATACTATTAGGCATTGGCCTTTTAGGCTTAGAATATATTAAAATACATTTAAATTATCTATTCAGAGTCTTAAGATGGCTATCTAGTAAGTACAGGAGAGAAGCCATAGAATAAAATCAACCCTGCAGACACATTGATTTTGGACTTCTATCCTTCACAACTTTGATAAAATAAATTTATGTTTAAGCCACCCACTGTGTGGTGCTTTGTTGTGGCAGCCCTAGCAAAGTAATAATATACTTCTGTAATTGAAGCAAAATTTCATAATACAGCACTTTCCCTTGCTTTGTTTAGTTGACATTTTCTGGACTTTGACAGGAACATGTAGGTGAGAAGAAGTAATGATCTAATCAGTCAGGTTTGCTTGTAGCCATTGCCAATTTTTGACAATCTCTGTCTTTTGATTTCTGTGTTTAGGCCATTTACATTTAATGTAATTGTTGATACACAGAGAGATAAACAGATTTCTATCATATCATAGGTGTCTATTTCCTTGTTTTTCATTCCTCTATTTTTCGTCTCCAAACTAATTTTTAATTACTTAAATATTTTTATTATTCCATTTTGATTTATTCCATGAGTTTTTGAAAATATTTCTTTGTATAGCTTGTTTTTAGTACTTGGTGTGGTGATTATGATACACTTACTGAACTTTTCACAGTCAAGTTAAAGTTAAAATTTCACCACTTCAATTGAAATATAGAAATCTTACCATTATATAGGTCTCATTACCTTCCTCTATTTATGTTGTAGTTATATGTATTATATCCTCTTATATCTATTTATATGTATTACATAAATATTTTTAAAATAGTAATTTAATGTAATGTTTATACCTTTTTTTTTTTTTTCCAGTCCATCCTCTTGAGTAGCTGGAACTGTAGGTGCACACCATCATGCCTGGCTAATTTTTGTATTTTTCCATAGAGAGGGCGTTTTACCATGTTCCCCAGGCTGATCTGAAACTCTTGGGCTCAAGAAATCTTCCCACTGTGGCCTTCCAAAGTGCTGGTATTATAGGTTTGGCCTGTAACTTTTATTTATTTTTATTTTGTTTATTTTTCTTATATATTTAATTAATTTATTTATTTATTCATTTGTTGAGACAGAGTCTTGCTTTGTCATCCAGGCTGGAGGGCTGTGGTAACATGGCTTACTGCAGGCTTGATCTCAAGGCTCAAGCAATCCTCCCACCTTAGCCTCCTGAGCATCTGGGACTACAGGCATGTGCCACCACTCCTGGCTAATTTTTGCATTTTTTGTGGAAACACAATTTCATCATATTACTCCATCTAGTGTCAAACTCCTGAGCTCAAGGTGTCTGCCTACCTCGGCCTCCCAAAGTGCTGGGATTACAGACTTGGGCCACTGTGCCTGACCCAAACTTTCGTTTTTAACTGTCACACATATTTTAAAGAGTTTAAGAGAGAAAGGATAATCTATTATAGTTAACCAGGTAGTTACTATTTCTGTTGCTCTCTTTCATTCTTCATGTTCTATGTTTGTTTTGGGGTATCATTTCTCTTCCATTTAAAGAATGTCCTCTAACATTTTTTTAGAGCAGGTTTGCTGGAAACCAATTGTATTAGTTTTTCTTCCTCTGAGAATGTCTATTTTATCTTCATTCGTGAAGGATATTTTCGATAGTTATGGAATAATGAGTTGACAGTTCTTTCCCTTTAAGACCTAAAAACAAGCCATTTCTCTTCCTCCTGCTGTTTCTTTTTCCTGATGAGAAATCTGCAGTCATTTAAGTTGATATATGTTTGTAATACATCGGTTTTATCTGGATGTTTTAATGGTATTTTCTTTTTAGCTTTCAGAATCTTAAATATAATGTTTCTGGGTTTGGAGGTTTTGGGGTTTATCTTCTTGGGGTTTTCTGAGCTTCCTGATTCTGTAAGTATATGTCTTTTACCAAATTTGATACATTTTCAGCCATTATTTCTCCAAATATTTTTTTCTTTCTTCTCTCTTTCTGGGACTCTGATGAAACAAATGTTAGGCCTTTTGATATTGTCCTGAGGCTCGGAGCCTCGGGTAACTACATGATAGTATCAAAAGGCCTACTTTTTTAGGGACTTCTTTTCTCTTCAAACTGATTTGTTTCTAATGATTTAGCTTTATGTTCACTGATGCTTTCTACTCTCATCTCAATTCTGTTCTTCAGCCCATCCGATGAATATTTTATTACAATTATTGTATTTTTAAGTTCTAAAATTTCCATTTGGTATAGCTTTTATTTCTTGTCCAATACTTTCTTTCCATTTATTTAGAAAGACTTTGCCCTTATGTTCTTAGGCATGGTTATAATAACTGATTTTAAGTCTTTGTACATTGTACAGAAATTTCAAGGTCTGACACCTCAGGATTGGTGTTTGCTTATTTGTCTTTTATTTTCCAAGTCAACGTTTTCCTGTTTCTTTCTATGTTTAGTAACTTTTTAATCTTTTCTGGACATTTACATATTATGAAATTCTAGCTGTCGGTTATATCTTAAGGGGAATACTGTTCTTCTTAGCTTTAGTGGTCACTCAACCTGGTTAGGTCATTTTGCAAGTTGGACCCACCTGTGGCCTGTGGTTCTGATATCCATTTGGTTTTCAAAGTCTACTCAGTAGTACTATTTGGATTTGTCCATTATGTGTACCACCCAGTGGATAGTGTGGGATCTGTGCAGTAGTCTACGCTATAGTTTACTTCTCAAAGCCTTTGGTATGCTGTTTAAGGTCAGATCTATGCACGTTTAGCTCAAAGGCGAGTGTAGATGTTAATATACAATTTTATGGGATTGCTCTCGTGAGTTCCCTTCTTTCTGTGATCTCTCTGATGTTTTTTGTTTCCATGAGGACCCCCTTTCCAGTCCTCTGAACGGAAAACTAGGCTTTTGTTTTCCTGCCCTGTTGTGTACTTCCTTCAGATGTATTTGCATCTGAGGCCATGCGATTGGAAGACAGAGAGAGAAAGCTGCAACAGGCATTTGACCTAAGATCTTGAGACCAGATCTACATCCTCTGGTAAAAAGAATGATTCCCTTACCTTAGAATTTTAGGCATCTGTCATGGTTTTTGCTTCTGCCATCCCTGTGGGATTATCTGGGAGTTGGAACTGGAGAGGATGGAAAAGAATATTGGATGTTCTTGCTTCTCTGACCTTTAAGCATCCCCTTTCTGATTCTTGGACCAGAAAGATAAGGCTTCTCTTCACAGTCTTTGTACACAATCAGTTGCACTTCCAGCTTTTCTGCTGCTTTTGAGTCAAGGCCAGTTGATTACAGCAGAGAGAAAAAAAAGCCACGCCATATTGGAAGAAAAAAGTGCCAGGAAACTTAATCTGGTTTTGTGTTGTTGGATTTAGTGGGAGAGACAAAGTATACTATAGCTACCATTTTGCACAGAACCAGATCCTCAGGTTGTTATTTTTAAGGTATGAACGTGTGAAACTCAGTCTAACTTGATTTTAAGTTCAGAGAAGGAAAATATCAGGGAATTGGTTCCCAAATGTATACTCAAAATTTTTTCCCATTTTACTGGGTGCATATTTGCTATACCAATCAATATTAATAATAAAGATTATTGTGTGGAAATGGTTCATGTAAGACAAAACTCTATACATAATTTTTAAAATGTCTGTGTTCTAAGGATTTAGAAAGAAGTTTTGCCTTTTTGATATCTACATACTTCATTTCTGCCCCTCTTTGTGCTGTGAAGGAGAATAGGAAGTTCAATGTTCAAAATTTCTTTGGGGTTCCCTCTCTTGGCTTTGGGGCCCCCTCCCTGTCTCCATACAGGGAAGCTTCTTCTTTCTTCCCCCTTCTTTCGTGCCTATTAAATTTTCCACTACTTAAAACCAAACAAACAAAAACAAAAAACACAACAAAAAACCCAACAACAACAACAACAACAAAACAAAATTTCTTTGTGGATGTGGGAAGGAGTGTTATACTGGTTTGCATCATAGATTTATCTTTCAATATAGTTGCTCTTAGGGCCTGGAATGTAGTAGGCATTCTGTGATAATTTGTTGAATGGATGCATCAGGGATTATTCTTGAAGTAACACTGTCTTGCCTTGCAGATATTGCTATCACCTCTCGGTAGTTCACATTCTACCTTGTGAGATAAATGCACAATAACCTCTTTTATATGCTGTTGAATGTGTGTTGGAGAATCTCTTTTCCTTAATGGTTATATGGATGACCACTATATTGTTTAGGATTAGGTTTTGTTACATATAACAAAAAAGCAAAATGAAAGTGAGTTAACTACGATACAGCTTAATTATGATAAACTGTTTGGTGGGTCCACAAAGTCATCAGGAACATAGGCTTCTCTCTTGCTGCTCTGTCATCTTCAGGATCACTTCATGGTCCTAATTGAGTATGTAGGTCTAAAGATACCATCTACAGGCTGGGCGCAGTGGCTCATGCCTGTAATTCCAACACTTTGGGACACTGAGGTGGGTGGATCACTTGAGGTCAGGAGTTCGAGGCCAGCCTGGCCAACAGGGTGAAATTCCGTCTCTAATAAAAATATAAAAATTAGCCGGGCATGGCAGTGGGAGCCTGTAGTCTCAGCTACTTGGGAGGCTGAGACAGAAGAATCGCTTGAACCCAGGAGGTGAAGGTTGCAGTGAACCAAGATCATACCACTGCACTCCAGCCTGGGTGACAGTGCAAGGCTCTGTCTCAAAAGAAAAAAAAAATACCACCTACACATTCCAAGATGGCTGCTGGAAGAAATGAGAGAATTACAAGAAGGCTTACTTTTCAGTGGAGTCCCCTCTTTTAAAGTAGCCTTCCCCACATTTCACATGATACTTCCACTTAGGTCTCATTGTTCAGAACTCTGTCATATGGCCACATATAACTACAGGGGAGTCAGGAAATGTCTTTTATTTAATGCATTGCAACCCCAAATAATATTAGGATTCTGTTCCTGGGAAGGAAAAGGGAAATAGATGTTGTGGTAGGCAATTGGTAGTCTCTACTATAGTTAGAGCTGCCAGAAGCAAAAGCATTGAGATTTAATAAATGTAAATATTAAATATGAATGTAAGATTCTTGGAAATTGAGGTGAATGGTTCTTAATATTTTAAAAGTAGTCATAGATTAATTTTATAAAAATAAGAAGATATAATAATATGAAAAGTATGTCTGCCACTTCTGTGTCTGGGCTAGCTGGTTCCCCTTCCTAGAGGCAACCACTGTTGCCAGTGACCAGTGTTTTCGTTATATACTACAGATATTGTATGAAGTATTTTTTAAAGTTAATTTTCATAAGTTAAAATGTTATTGATACAGGGCATGAATCAGATATGCCCTTAGTGTGGTAGATAGGAGATAATGTTATAAAGACAAATGTTTCAGGTGGGAGTATATATGTGAATTTTATAGAGACACCCAAAACAGATTAAGAATCATGATATCAGGTTGAGCCATCTATGATTTGCCTGGTAGTCTGAAACTAGTTCTAAAGCATTGTTATACTCACCACCTTTTGTTTTTTTTTTTTTTTTTTTTTAATCTGAGCTAGCCTTAGTATGTGGATTCCTTAGTATGGTGAGTGATAAACATGCGGGTTGACTATTGCTAAACTCACAACATTTTTATGAAATGGAATAACTAGTCAGGAAAGGTGCTGGGGCTTCCCATTACTCTTAGGATAATGTTTGAAACTTCTTACCTGGTTAACTAGGACTTGCCCACTCAGGTTCGTACCGTCTTTCCAGTGCTCATCTTTTATCATTTTCTCATGGTTGGTGCAGTTTCCTTCCCTATGCTTTCCCTGAGAAGCCAAGCTTTTCTGCAATAGGCGTTATGTCCATGCTGTTTCTTCTCTGCCTATCCCCAACTTCTCACCTGGTCAACTGCTACTCTTTCTAGTCATCCTTCAGATTGCATTTTGACATTACTCCTCAGTGAACTATTCTTTTTTAACTGCCTAAATTAAGTTTTTCCTTTTCTTTTCCCTGTACTTATCACAATTGTTATAGTTATTTGTGTAGCTTTTCATATAATATCCTGTTAAGCTCTTTATATCATAAGCCTAATGAGACTATGGACCATACCTGACAAAACGCTGTTTCATTGGGGTAGTTCCTATATACATTGTAAACATTCACTCAACGATATCTGTGAGTGTGATGATTAATTTTATCTGTCAACTTGCTTAAGCCATGGGGTGCACAGACGTTTGTTCAAACATTACTCTTGTAACTCTTGTAGTGTCAGTGAGAGTGTTTCTGGATAAGATGAGCATTTGAATTGAGTAAAGCAGATTGTCCTTCCTAATGTGGGTGGGCCTCATCCAATCAGTTAAAGGACAAAAAAGCTGAGTAAGAGGGAACTTCTCCTGCCTGACTGTCCTGAAGCTGGGACATCAATTTTTTCCTGCCCTTGGACTCAAACTAAAATGTGGGCTTTTCCTGAGTCTTGAGCCTCCTGGCTTTCATACTGGATTTACACCATTACCATTGGCTCTCTTGGGTCTCTAGCTTGCTGGCAGCAGGTCTTTGGACTTGTCAGCCTCCATAATCATGTGAACCAGTTACAATATTTCTCTCATAATAAATCTCTTCATATATATGAAGGTTCAGTTTCTTAGGAAAACTGACCAGTACAGTGAGCTTCACAACCCCCCGTAAAGTAACTGTAAAAGGAGACAAAAACATCTCCACAGTGGATCTGAAGCAAGAAAGCCATCTTGTGGTGTTTCTGGGAATATCATGTCTGAGGTATGTATCCCTTAAGAAACTGAAGTGTAGTCCTCTGCAACAGTTCTTAACATATTTTGTGCCAAAGGCACAAAAGTTGGAAAGTTGATGAAGTCTGTAGACTCCTTAAAGCAATGATTTTAAATAAACAGTATACATAGCATTACAAAGGAAACCATTTGTAATTACAGATATCAAAATATTAACAAATATATCTTACAAATGTGTATTGTAAGATATATTCCTCTTTATTGAAGACTTATGCAGCAAGATATATATTTAAATATGGGCAATTTAAAGTGAAGTTTTATTTTTTAAAGGGATCAATATTACGGTTGTCTACATGAGTAGCCTGTGTGCCTGTTCATGTTATTTAAAAAAGTTGGACCTGGTGCGGTGGCTCAAGCCTGTAATCCCAGCACTTTGGGAGGGTGAGGTGGGTGGATCATGAGGTCAAGAGATCGAGACTGTCCTGGCTAACATGGTGAAACCCCATCTCTACTAAAAATACAAAAATTAGCTGGGCATGGTGGCATGCACCTGTAGTCCCAGCTACTTGGGAGGCTGAGGCAGGAGAACGGCTTGAACCTGGGTGTTGGAGGTTGCAGTGAGCTGAGATCACACCACTTCACTCCAGCGTGGGCGACAAAGTGAGACTCCATCTCAAAAAAAAAAAAAAAAAAAGTTGGCTAGGCACATTGGCTCATGCCTGTAATCCCAGCACTTTGGGACGCCAAGGGAGGAAGATTGCTTGAGGACAGAGGACAGGAATTTGAGGTCAATCAGGGCAACATAGTGAGACCCTGTCTCAAAAAAAAAAAAATTTCCAGATGTGGTGGTGTATGTGTATAGTCCCAGCTACTCAAGAAACTAAGACAAGAGGATTGCTTGAGCCCAGGAATTTGAGGCTGCAGTGAGCTATGATTATACTACCGCACTCTATCCTGGGCAACAGACTGTCTCTAAACAAAGCAAAACAAAACAAACCTTATTGCAGATCTAAAGCTGCAGAAATTTCAAAGTAATGAAGAACATGAATGTTATTTCCAGATACATGCCACAGATGTAACATGACATAAAAATAATTGTTATTTCTATTGAAAAGACAAAGAAACTGCTTTTTTTTTTTTTTTTTTTTTTTTTTTCACTCTGTCACCCAGCCTGGAGTGCAGTGGCATGATCTTGGCTCACTGCAGCTTTGACTTCCTGGGCAAAAGACATCCTACCACCTCCGCCTCCCAAGTAGCTGGGACTACAGGTGCATGCCACCACACCCAGCTAATTTTTTTCTTTTTTCTTTTTGTAGTGATGGGGATCTCACTATGTTGCCCAGGCTGGTCTCGAACTTCTGAGCTCAAACAATCCTCCCACCTTGGCCTCCCAAACTGTTGGGATTAGAGGCACGAGTCACTGTGCCTGGCCAGGAACTACTATTAATATGTCTCTTGTTTATTTCATTTAAAATGGAAGGAAATACTAAATCTCATAGAGTTTATGAAAAAGATGTCCAAATTCAGGCCTCATTAATTACTCATCTATGCCTTGAGAATCTGTGATTAGGTCTGTGAACCTTAAGGTAAAAGCCTCTGATAGGGAGCTAAATTGGTTCTTCACCAAAAGCAATGACCTTGGTCTCTGAAAACTGATTCTTAAACTCAGAAGCTTTCACCATATTGGAATGTGAAGAATAAAAGTCAGTATTCACTTAGCATGTGCATATTAGTGACTTTATTTTAAAACTTAATAACATGAACATTTATATAACACTTTATAATTTACATAGGATGCAAAAACACCTGGTCTCATTTTTTCTTCCCAACAACCCAGTGAAACACACATAACATGTACTACGTGTTCAATAAATAGTTGATTAGCCTTATTTAGCAGATGCAGTAATTGAGGCAAATCTCCATTTAACCCTTAATACCTTAAATATTTGCTCAAAGTCAAGTGTTAAGTCATATCTACTTGTGACTCAAACTTGACAAATGGTATGCCCTTTAGTCTTATGTTGCTATTCAGTCATATTTGTTGGTGAAGTGTGCATCTAAATTTCTAGTGTATGGATTATCACAATCTATTAAATACCAAAAATGTACTGAATAGCTGCCTACAACAAATAGTTGTCTGTCCTAAACTGTCACTAGTGTCAAGATTGAGAAACCTGGTCAAAATGAAAGTACTTTAAAAAATCCCCATAAACTCTGGCACTTATGCTGATATGTAGATACATATTTTGGTTAAACCAAAGTTGATCTTGAATGCCTGGTTTAAAGTCAATGAAAAAACTTGTTAATAGTGGATTAGTTTAATTAAATGATTTCCTAACGTATGTGTGGAAAGCTTAATTATTATTTGGGAGATTTTAAAATCATGAACACTCTTTGTACTGTTGCATAAATAAATCTTTGTTTGAAATTTGAATTCGATGATTTGGTTATTCAAAATAGAACTACACATAACTGAACCACAGAGTACTGAAAATTTGTTTCACATTAATATATTTATGCATCCATTTGTTTATTTAAAATGTATTAAGGCCCTGCTCCATCCCGATATTGTACTAGTGCTGTCATACAAATATGAATAGTATATTGCCTGTCTTCTAGACCTGAGTAAAACAACAGGTAAGCAGAAACAATGAAGTATGGGAAATTCTATGATAGAATTATCCCTTGAAGGAGATCATTATTCAGGGATAGGCAAGGGACACAGGAAGAAACAGACATTTGCAACTTCATGTGTAAATTAATTGGTAATTAAATGTGTTGCAATTGCTCTCTAATGCTCGTAGTCTGCAGATTCTTCTATTAGCTTGAAGAGTTAAGAAATCAAGACACAATAGAGGATTATTTTATAATTCTGATCTTTCTGGTTCACTATATGAGTAATCACTATACACATTGTCATAGGCATAGAGGATTTTGTCACATATATAAGATTTTTAAAAATAGTGTAAAGGTACATATGATAACTAGGAACTCTACTGGCAACCAGTGGTTTTTTGGATTATTCATACATGTTTCAATTGAAGATCTTAAATTTTGATTTTTCATCATTTGTGTACATTGCTAGTTTCAGTTATTTACTGAAAAGTCTCAATCTGCTTATTTAACAGATACTTTTCCCTACTGATTTAGTGACTGTGAAATTTGCCTTACAACTTCTTATGATAAAATAGCACTCCATCTTGCTGAAAAGCTTTTGAAACTTTTCAAATGATTTCAGTGATTTCAAGAAATATATTTGGGAAAATTTAGTGTTGATGTTGATGGCTAACAATTTTTCAACCTTAGAAAGAATCTATAATAATCAGTAATAAGACTTTTAAGTGAAAAATACTTAAACCTCTCATCCAATGTTTTAAAAATCCATTTGCTCTCAGGTACAGGTGTTCTTTCCTTTTTTAAAAAAAAATTTAAGCAAACATGTCACTTAAATCACAAAATTGTAACACTTGCTTATGTCCTATATTTATACCTCAATGAAATAATTTGGGGGTACTGTAAAGTGATATTTTGCTGTAAATTTTAGGGTATCAAAGGCCAAGACTTAGCTGAATGTATTTTAGATATATTGTTAAAATCATTACCAGGTTAAAATTACTTTATATCACACATGAGTAAAAATTAATTACTATGCAATGAAACCAAATGATCTTTTTTGTAAAGAAGCTGTGTTTAATATATTGTTGGTCTTAAATGATTGGTTTTCTGTCCTTTAAAGAAGACTAATAGTGAAGAATTAGTTTGTATAGTAAAATGCATTCAGAGTAATTATTTTTATATGATTATTTTCTGATATAAACTTTACCCTATAAATACATATGTCATCTGGCTGATTTTTTGGGGGGGAAAATGACGAATTATTTTTATATGATTATTTTCTGATATAAACTTTACCTTATAAATACATATGTCATCTGGCTGAATTTTTTTGGGGAAAATGAGGTTGGATACCATCAGGAAAATTATTTTTTTAGTTTAGTTTTTTCTTTTTTTCAAGACGGGGTCTAGCTCTGTCATCCAGGCTGGAGTGCAATGGTGTGATCTCAGCTCATTGCAACCTCAGCCTCCCAGGATCAAACGATCTTCCAACCTCAGCCTCTTTTTCTTTTTTTTAATTATACTTTAAGTTCTAGGGTACATGTGCACAACGTGCAGGTTTGTTACGTATGTATACATGTGCCATGTTGGTGTGCTGCACCCATTAACTCGTCACTTACATTAGGTATAACTCCCAATGCAATCCCTCCCCTCTCCCCCCTCCCCGTGATAGGCCCCGGTGTGTGATGTTCCCCTTCCCGAGTCCAAGTGATCTCATTGTTCAGTTTCCACCTATGAGTGAGAACATGCGGTGTTTGGTTTTCTGTTCTTGTGATAGTTTGCTGAGAATGATGGTTTCCAGCTGCATCCATGTCCCCACAAAGGACACGAACTCATCCTTTTTTATGACTGCATAGTATTCCATGGTGTATATGTGCCACATTTTCTTAATCCAGTCTGTCACTGATGGACATTTGGGTTGATTCCAAGTCTTTGCTATTGTGAAGAGTGCCACAATAAACATACGTGTGCATGTGTCTTTATAGCAGCATGACTTATAATCCTTTGGGTATATCCCCAGTAATGGGATGGCTGGGTCAAATGGTATTTCTAGTTATAGATCCTTGAGGAATCACCACACTGTTTTCCACAATGGTTGAACTAGTTTACAGTCCCACCAACAGCGTAAAAGTGTTCCTATTTCTCCACATCCTCTCCAGCACCTATTGTTTCCTGACTTTTTAATGATTGCCATTCTAACTGGTGTGAGATGGTATCTCATTGTGGTTTTGATTTGCATTTCTCTGATGGCAAGTGATGATGAGCATTTTTTCATGTGTCTGTTGGCTGTATAAATGTCTTCTTTTGAAAAGCGTCTGTTCATATCCTTTGCCCACTTTTTGATGGGGTTGTTTGTTTTTTTTCATGTAAATTTGTCTGAGTTCTTTGTAGGTTCTGGATATTAGCTCTTTGTCAGATGAGTAGATTGCAAAAATTTTCTCCCACTCTCTAGGTTGCCTGTTCATGCTGATGGTAGTTTCTTTTGCTGTGCAGAAGCTCTTTATTTAAATTAGATCCCATTTGTCAATTTTGGCTTTTGTTGCCTTTGTTTTTGGTGTTTTAGACATGAAGTCCTTGCCCATGCCTATGTCCTGAATAGTATTACCTAGGTTTTCTTCCAGGGTTTCTATGGTTTTAGGTCTAACATTTAAGTCTCTAATCCATCTTGAATTAATTTTCGTATAAGGAGTAAGGAAAGGATCCAGTTTCAGCTTCCTACTTATGGCTAGCCAATTTTCCCAGTACCAATTATTAAATAGGGAATCCTTTCCCCATTTCTTGTTTTTCTCAGGTTTGTCAAAGATCAGATGGCTGTAGATGTGTGATATAATTTTTGAGGGCTCTGTTCTGTTCCATTGGTCTATATCTCTGTTTTGGTACCAGTACTATGCTGTTTTGGTTACTGTAGCCTTGTAGTATAGTTTGAAGTCAGGTAGCATGATGCCTCCAGCTTTGTTCTTTTGGCTTAGGATTGTCTTGACAATGTGGGCTCTTTTTTGGTTCCATATGAACTTTAAAGCAGTTTTTTCCAATTCTGTGAAGAAAGTCATTGGTAACTTAATGGGGATGGCATTGAATCTGTAAATTACCTTGGGCAGTATGGCCATTTTCACAATATTGCTTCTTTCTATCCATGAGCATAGTATGTTCATCCGTTTGTTTGTGTCCTCTTTTATTTCACTGAGCAGTGGTTTGTAGTTCTCCTTGAAGAGGTCCTTCACATCCCTTGTTAGTTGGATTCCTAAGTATTTTATTCTCTTTGAAGCAATTGTGAATGGGAGTTCATTCATGATTTGGTTCTCTGTTATTGGTGTATAAAAATGCTTGTGATTTTTGCACATTGATTTTGTATCCTGAGACTTCGCTGAAGTTTCTTATCAGCTTAAGGAGATTTTGGGCTGAGACGATGGGGTTTTCTAAATATACAATCATGTCATCTGCAAACAGGGACGATATGACTTCCTCTTTTCCTAATTGAATACCCTTTATTTCTTTCTCTTGCCTGATTGCCCTAGCCAGAACTTCTAACACTATGTTGAATAGGAGTGGTGAGAGAGGGCATCCCTGTCTTGTGCCAGTTTTCAAAGGGAATGCTTCCAGTTTTTGCCTGTTCAGTATGATATTGGCTGTGCATTTGTCATAAATAGCTCGTATTATTTTGAGATATGTTCCATCAATACCGAATTTATTGAGAGTTTTTAGCATGAAGGGCTGTTGAATTTTGTCAAAGGCCTTTTCTGCATGTATTGAGATAATCACATGGTTTTTGTCTTTGGTTCTGTTTATATGCTGGATTATGTTTATTGATTTGCGTATGTTGAACCAGCCTTGCATCCCAGGAATGAAGCCCACTTGATCATGGTGGATAAGCTTTTTGATGTGCTGTTGGATTCGGTTTGCCAGTATTTTATTGAGGATTTTTGCATCGATGTTCATCAGGGATATTGGTCTAAAATTCTCTTTTTTTGTTGTGTCTCTGCCAGGCTTTGGTATCAGGATGATGTTGGCCTCATAAAATGAGTTAGGGAGGATTCTTTTTCTATTGATTGGAATAGTTTCAGAAGTAATGGTGTCAGCGCCTCCTTGTACCTCTGGTAGAATTCAGCTGTGAATCCATCTGGTCCTGTACTTTTTTTGGTTGGTAGGTTATTAATTATTTCCTCAATTTCAGAGCCTGCTATTGATCTAGTCAGGGATTCAACTTCTTCCTGGTTTAGTCTTGGGAGAGTGTATGTGTCCAGGAATTTATCCATTTCATCTAGGTTTTCTAGTTTATTTGCGTAGAGGTGTTTATAGTATTCGGTGATGGTAGTTTGTATTTCTGTGGGGTCAGTGGTGATATCCCCTTTATCATTTTTTATTGCATCTGTTTGATTCTTCTCCCTTTTCTTCTTTATTAGTCTTGCTAGTGGTCTATCAATTTTGTTGATCTTTTCAAAAAACCAGCTCCTGGATTCACTGATTTTTGAAGGGTTTTTTGTGTCTCTATCTCCTTCAGTTCTGCTCTGATCTTAGTTATTTCTTGCCTTCTGCTAGCTTTTGAATGTGTTTGCTCTTGCTTCTCTAGTTCTTTTAATTGTGATGTTACAGTGTCAATTTTAGATCTTTCCTACTTTCTCTTGTGGACATTTAGTGCTCTAAATTTCCGTCTCCACACTGCTTTAAATGTGTCCCAGAGATTCTGGTACGTTGTGTCTTTGTTCTCATTGGTTTCAAAGAACATCTTTATTTCTGCCTTCATTTCGTTATGTACCCAGTAGTCATTCAGGAGCAGGTTGTTCAGTTTCCATGTAGTTGAGCGGTTTTGATTGAGTTTCTTAGTCCTGAGTTCTAGTTTGATTGCACTGTGGTCTGAGAGACAGTTTGTTATGATTTCTATTCTTTTACATTTGTTGAGGAGTGCTTTACTTCCAACTATGTGGTCAATTTTGGAATAAGTGTGATGTGGTCCTGAGAAGAATGTATATTCTGTTGATTTGGAGAGGAGAGTTCTGTAGATGTCTATTAGGTCTGCTTAGTGCAGACTTTAGTTCAATTCCTGGATATCCTTGTTAACTTTCTGTCTCGTTGATGTGTCTAATGTTGACAGTGGGGTGTTAAAGTCTCCCATTATTATTGTGTGGGAGTCTAAGTCTCTTTGTAAGTCTCTAAGGACATGCTTTATGAATCTGGGTGCTCCTGTATTGGGTGCATATATATTTAGGATAGTTAGCTCTTCCTGATGAATTGATCCCTTTACCATTATGTAATGGCCTTCTTTGTCTCTTTTGATCTTTGATGGTTTAAAGTCTGTTAAATAAGAGACTAGGATTGCAACCCCTGCCTTTTTTGGTCTCCATTTGCTTGGTAGATCTTCCTCCATCCCTTTATTTTGAGCCTATGTGTGTCTCTGCATGTGAGATGGGTCTCCTGAATACAGACTCTTTATCCAATTTGCCAGTCTGTGTCTTTTAATTGGACCTTGACTCTTTGTCCAATTTGCCAGTCTGTGTCTTTTAATTGGACCATTTAGTCCATCTACATTTAAGGTTAATATTGTTATTGTGAACTTGATCCTGTCATTATGATATTACCTGGTTATTTTGCTCGTTAGTTGATGCAGTTTCTTCCTAGCATCGATGGTCTTTGCATTTTGGCATGTTTTTGTAATGGCTGTTACCAATTGTTACTTTCCATGTTTAGTGCTTCCTTTAGGATCTCTTGTAGGGCAGGCCTGGTGGTGACAAAATCTCTCAGCATTTGCTTGTCTGTAAAGGATTTTATTTCTACTTCACTTATGAAAGTTAGTTTGGCGAATATGAAATTCTGGGTTGAAAATTCTTTTCTTTAAGAATGTTGAATATGGCCCCCAGTCTCTTCTGGCTTATAGAGTTTCTGCTGAGAGATCTGCTGTTAGTCTGATGGGCTTCACTTTGTGGGGAACCCGACCATACTCTGTGGCTGCCCTTAACATTTTTTCCTTCATTTCAACTTTGGTGAATCTGACCATTATGTGTCTTGGAGGTGCTCTTCTCGAGGAGTATCTTTGTGGCATTGTCTGTATTTCCTGAATTTGAATGTTGGCCTGCCTTGCTAGGTTGGGAAGTTCTCTTGGATAATATCCTGCAATGTGTTTTCCAACTTGGTTCCATTCTGCCTGTCACTTTCAGGCATACCAATCAGACGTAGATTTGGTCTTTTCACATAATTCCATATTTCTTGGAGGCTTTGTTCATTTCTTTTTACTCTCTTTTCTCTAAACTTCTCTTCTCGCTTCATTTCATTCATTTGATCTTCAATCACTGATACTCTTTCTTCCAGTTGATCGAGTTGGTTACTGAAGCTTGTGCATTTGTCACGTAGTTCTCGTGTCATGGTTTTCATCTGTATCAGTTTGTTTATGAACTTCTCTGCATTGATTATTCTAGTTATCCATTCATCCATTCTTTTTTCAAGGTTTTTAGTTTCTTTGTGCTGGGTACGTAGTTCCTCCTTTAGCTCTGAGAAGTTTGATCAACTGAAGCCTTCTTCTCTCAACTTGTCAAAGTCATTCTCCGTCCAGCTTTGTTCCGTTGCTGGTGATGAGCTGCGTTTCTTTGGAGGGGGAGATGCGCTCTGATTTTTTGAATTTCCAGCTTTTCAGCACTGCTTCTTCACCATCTTTGTGGTTTTATCTGCATTTGATCTTTGATGATGGTGACACACTGATGGGGTTTTGGTGTGGGTGTCCTTTCTGTTTTTTAGTTTTCCTTCTAACAGTCAGGACCCTCAGCTGCAGGTCTGTTGGAGTTTACTTGAGGTTCACTCCAGGCCCTGTTTGCCCGGTTATCAGCAGCAGAGGCTGCAGAAAATAGAATATTGCTGCTGTCTGATTCTTGCTCTGGAAACTTTGCCTCAGAGGTGTACCCAGCCATGCGAGGTGTGAGGTGTCAGTCTGCACCTAGTGGGGGATGTCTCCCACTTAGGCTACTCAGGGATCAGGGACCCACTTGAGCAGGCAGTCTGTCTGTTCTCAGATCTCAACCTCCATGCTGGGAGAACCACTGCTCTCTTCAAAGCTGTCAGACAGGGACATTTACATTTGCAGAGGTTTCTGCTGCTTTTTGTTTAACTATGCCCTGTCCCCAGCTGTGGTGGGCTTCACCCAGTTCAAACTTCCCTGTGGCTTTGTTTACCTACTTAAGCCTCAGCAATGGTGGATGCCCCTCCCCCAGCCTCGCTGCCACCTTGCAGTTAGATCTCAGACTGCTGTGCTAGCAATGACGGAGGCTCTGTGGGTGTGGGACCCTCTGGGCCAGGCATGGGATATAATCTCCTGGTGTGCTGTTTGCTAAGAGCCTTGGAAAAGCACAGTATTAGGGTGGGAGTTACCCGATTTTCCAGGTGTTGTGTGTCTCAGTTTCCCTTGGCTAGGAAAAGGAATTCCCTTCCCCCTTGCACTTCCCAGGTGAGGCAATGCCTCACCCTGCTTCAGCTCTCGCTGGTTGGGCTGCACCCACTGACCAGCACTGACTGTCCAACATGCCCCAGTGAGATGAACCCAGTACCTCAGTTGAAAATGCAGAAATCACCCGCCTTCTGTGTTGCTCATGCTGGGAGCTGGAGGCTGGAGCTGTTCCTATTCAGCCATCTTGGGAGCCTCCCTCTACCTCAGCCTCTTGAGTAGCTGGGACCACAGGCATGCACCACCATACCTAGCTAATTTATTTTTATTTTTTGTGGAGGTAGTATCTTCCTGTGTGGCCCAGGCTGGTCTTGCCCTCCTGGGCTCAAGCCATCATTCTGCTTTACCCTCCCAGCGTGCTGGGATTACGGGTGTGTGGCATCATGCCCAGTCATTTCTAGAAATTGTTATCTATATTGTCAATTAGAATTTAAAAATAAACATTTCCAAAGAACAATTTTTGGCCCTATAGAAACCTTGGAGGAAAGAACCCTTCAAGAATGTATTCAGGACAAATTAGTATTGCTTCTCTTAATGTGGATGTAAAATATGCACATAAACTATGTTAATAAATTGAAAATATGACCCTTAAAACAAGCTCAACTTTATTTCAGAATAATAAATAATAAAAATATAAAGGATCCTTTTCCTGTACTCTTTATATATAAATAATTTATCCCCCAAATTAGCATTAAAATTAATTCTAAAACTCTTTTGATATGAAGAAATAATTTTAGGATAGATCTATATTGTTTGCAAAGTCACATTAATAAAATATCTATAATTCATTTGAAATAAAAAATTAAGAAAAATTTTCATAAAGGATTTAAAGATAATCGTATTAGATAAAGAATATTTTAGGTTGGATGTGTGAGCCACTGTGTCTGGCCTAAAATATTCTTTGTTTAATTTGATTGTGTAGTAATCCTAGGACTTTGGGAGGCCAAGGCAGGCAGATCGCTTGAGCTCAGGAGTTCGAGACTAGTCTGGAGCAACATGGTGAAACCCAGTCTCTACCAAAAAATACAAAAACAATTAGCTGAGCATGGTGGTATGTGCCTATTGTCTTAGCTACTTGGGAGACTGAGCAGGAGGACCACTTGAGCCTGGGTGGTGGAATATGAAGTGTATCAATAATTTGCTAAACAAATTTTTTGTCATTGTAATTATATTTCTTTTTAAGTAAAGAGAATATTAGTTACTGAATTGACTCTATAGAGCCTAATAAAATTCAGTTTAATGAAATTTACTTTTTGATGTACAGTTCTATCAGTTTTGACAAATATACAATGTTGTGTCACCAGCACCACAATAAGAAATGGTTCTATCACTGAAAAACATTTTCTTTTTGCCTCCTCTTTGAAGTCAAACCCTTTTTTCCACTCCCAGTCCCTGGCAACTACTGATCTTTTTCTACCCATATAATTTTGCTTTTTCAGAATGTCATATAAATGGAATCATACAGTATGTACCCTTTTGAGTCTGTCTTCTTTCACTTAACATAATGCATTTAAGATTCATCTATATTTTGTGTATCAATAGTTTGTTTCTTTTACTGTTGGGTAATATTTCAGTGTATGGATATACCTTAATGTTATCCATTTACCAGTTGAAGGACTTTTGTTGTTTCAAATTATTTGCAATTATTACTTTCCATTTGCTTCTCTACCATTTTTAACCTTCCTTATTCACTTTTCTGCTTTGTGTTCTCTGAAATGTACTATAACAAGTATAATTAATTAATCATTAGTTAGTCCAACACATATTTGTTTATTGCCTATGAAGTGCCACACAGGTATTATTCTAGACACTAGGAATTACACTAGTTAAGAAGAACACACAAACCATCTCTGCCATAATATAATCATAGCCTCAAACATTTAAATTATAAGTTCTGTTACCATAATGAATTTTCATACATGTTTAGATTAACTGTCTTAAAGATCTTTGTGAATAAGATAAAGATTTCCTTTTTTTTTTTTTTTTTTTTTTTTGCAATTCAACTTGATTTAGTAATTTTTCCGGGAAAAAGGAAAGTCGTTCATTGGAAATATTAAGGATCGTTAGTGCAGAATACATACTATATTTGAAATAGTTTGAAATATATATATGAAATATATATATTTGAAATATATATATGAAATATATATATTTGAAATATATATATGAAAATAGTTTCTGATAAATTACTCAGGACTAAGTTTCTTTCTCAGTTATGCTTGCTCCCTGCAAATATCATTTCTAATATAAGTGCTTTGTCATGTCAGGAATTTTCTTTTCATTTCTGCTTGGTAGTCTCAGTTTTCTCAAGAAGATATACATAAGTTAATTAGCACAGTCCAGACGAACAGTTGTCCTGTTTGCTGCCCTCAGCAGTGAAACAACGTACCATTCTGCTGTCTAGGGATCTAGTCCAAAGGTTTTATAAGGAATAGGGACAGGAAAGAAAAGACAAAAAGGAGAAAAACCAGGGTCAAACTTAGCATACATGAGGATGCCTTTAGAGAATTAGATGTACAGGTGGTCTGGAAACCTAATATATATATATTAGGGGTGTGTGTGTGTGTGTGTGTGTGTGTATATATATATATATGGTGTGTATATACATTAGGTATATGTATATTAGGTATATACACACACATATATATAGACGTCTAATGTTTTCAACTACATGAAAGATTTGGTAGAAATCAAATGAAAGTTAGAACTTGCATGTCTAATTTGGGTTAATTATTCTTTGTTGGATAGGCCCTGCAGGATAATGCTAAGGTAAAAATTCTTCGAAATATTTTACTTCAAACTTTAGACATAACTGACCTGCCTATAAAAATAGATCTCTAATGAATATGTCTCTGTTAGTATGAAAAATAGAAACTGTGGCTTAAATGAAATAATACAATATCCATTTTTAAATTTTCAGGGGTTTTAAGATTTACATTTACTTATTTGTTGATGTTCTTTTAACTTATAAAGGGTAGTGATAGAATGTCTATCACCAATCATAGGACTAGTTTTTTTTTTTTTTGTTTTTTTGTTTTTTTTTTTTTTTGAGAAAGAGTCTTGTTCTGTCATCCAGGCTAGAGTGCAGTGCTGCTATCTCAGCTCACTGCAATCTCCGTCTCCCAGGTTCAAGCAATTCTTCTGCTTCAGCCTCCCAAGTAGTTGGGGCTACAAGTGCATGCCACCATGCCCAGCTAATTTTTGTAATTTTAGTACAGATGGGGTTTCACCATATTGGCCAGGCTGGTCTCAAACTCCCACCTGCCCTGGCCTCCCAAAGTGCTGGGATTACAGGTGTGAGCCACCGCGCTTGGCCCATAGGACTATTTTTCTCCCCAATCTTAGGACTTTAACTTGGCCCAGTTCCCTAAATTTCTAAGCCCTAGGTTTTGTTGCTGTTGTTTTTAAAAGAATTGAATTAGCACTTCAGTATGTCTTAGAAAATTTGGCTAACAGTGTTTGGGAGTTTGTAGTTACTAAACATCAAAGAATATAAAAAGATTTCCAAATGGCATTATTATTTACATGGCATAAGATATGGAGAATCGTTAGATTTAGGAATCAGTTTCAGAAGAGACCATTGGAAAATTTATGTGAAAAGACCGGCTAACTATAGCAATAAATGTTAAGTGCCATTATTCAGGGAATGAAAGAGCATATGTTAGTACTTCTCACAAGACTTATCAAAATGTTATATATTTTGATTGTTATGTTTTTGGGCAGATTTTCAAGGCATAACACTCAGAAGTTTACTGCTTCTTCACATATATTTGTATATTTTTGAGACTTTAGCCAGCTTTCCTTCCCCCTTTTCATTTTCTAGTTAGATAAAAATCTGTTGAATTTTCTCTTCTTTCTTTTTCAAATATATTACTGTCCATAATTTTGTCTCTTTCCAAGGAGTTATTTCATGACATTTTGACTTAAATGTTGTCTTCCCAGTTATATCTTTAACAAGTGAAGTTTGTCTTCCATTTTATAAATTGCTTTTTCATATAAATATCTCTTGTTGCTTTGAATTTTGAAAGTAATTTGATCAGAATGAATGTGCTAATCAGGTTTTTGAGCAGCAATGTAATAGATTTAAAAAATTTTAATGTCTCAAAATTTGAATATTTGAGATTTTCTATGAATTCTGAATTTTCTAATAATACATTCTAATGAATTATAAATATTCTATTGACTATGTTAAAATTTGATGTGCAACAAATTACTGAGTTCTAATTTTGTCAGGCACTGTTGTAAGCACTAGGGAGAAAGCAGTGAAGAAAACAAAATTCTGTGGCCCTATGGAGTTTTCATTCTGTTGTGGGGACGCGAACCACAAGTAAAAAAGTAAATGGCAAGCAAAGAGTTTAGGCAATACCACAAATGTCTCCTGGTGCCAGCTGGAACTGCTGGGCAAAGGACTGACAGATTGTACCGTCTGCCATTTAGGTACAAGAGAGGGTGATTGGTCCAGACACAGTTGAACAAGCTGGATTATCCTCTTGGAAAGGGACCATTCTGCTCCTGTCCACACATACTGAAACTTCAGAGGATGCCCAACTGTAACAGTGGGGGCGTTTGCAGCTATGAGAATGGCTGCTAATGAAAAATACCTTGCAAGTAGACACCAGCTGTGGTGATAGCACTTAGAGACCTTATGAGAATTGAAGATTGTACACTGCTTCTTGCACTGAAGATTCTGGAGCTATTGGTCCCAGACAACTCTTGCAGTTATTTCAGAGAGCTCTATCATGGCGTCATTCAGTGGACCAATTTGTCTCTCTTCAGTCTGGCCCTCAACCCAGGAGGCTAATTAAACACAAACCTTTCCATCAGTGACATGAATTAATGGGTATATCTGTATGAAAAATTAGAAGAAAGAGAGGAATTGTTCATTCATTGACCTCTTTCACAAACTTCCTGGGGTTGGACATGTTTATTCCTAACCAATCAAAGTTTGTCATCTCCCTGTGGGATGAACCAAATTGTCTCTCCTTTCTCCTAAGTAATACATTTTGTAAGTACTCGAGTCACTATTCTGTCATTGCAAGAAGCTTTCAGGGAGAGAGGAATCATTGTAGAATCACTCAGTGCAAAGTTAGTGAACACATTCTTACCCATCCAGGTTGATTAGAGATAGCAGTAGTCACAATGAGTAAAACCAACTATCTTAGTCCATTCAGGCTGCCTTAATGGAACACCATGTACTGGGTGGCTTATAAGCAAAATAAATTTATTTCCCAGCTCTGGAGCTGGGAAGTTCAACATCAAGGTACTGCAAATTTGGTGTCTGGTGAGGGGTCTGCTTCCTGATTTGTAGACAGCGGTCTTCTTGCTGTGTCCTCACATGGCAGAAGGGGTGAAAAGCTCTCTGAGGTTCCTTTTATAAGGGTAATAATCCTATTCTTGAGGGGTCTGCTCTAATCACCTCCCAAAGACCCTTCTCCTAAAGCCATCGCCTTGGGGGTAAGGATTTCAATGTGAATTTTGGGGGACACAAATGTTCAGACCATAACACCAACTATCATATCATATTGGTGTACTTATACTGGACCCAGAGGAACAGCAGTCACAGTCTACATAAAGAAGTCTCTTGGGCTTCAGTGTCTCCAATTGAAGGCCTCTCCAGAAGGACTTCTTATCCTAATCTACCAGATCACTTTCTTAATGACTACGGTAGCTGCTCTGATATTACTTTGTCTTGTATTATATGCCAGCACATATCTTAGGTCCATTATGGTTTATGCATCAACGCATAACTTCTATTTAGTTTTCATGTTTTTGAGCTTCATAGTTTGTTATTATCATTTGTTTTATACAATCAATGTTCATGTAAACAGATAACATAAGTATAATAATAGGGTCGTTATGGATATACTGAGACTTTAGAGAGGAGGAAGCATTTGAGGTAAGGCATGAAGGGCAGAGAAACAGGGAAGAATATCTTGACCATGTGCCATGGAAGAATAAAAGGGTGTGGTATGTATGGGCAATGGTGAGAAGTTTTGTATGCCCAGGAGTGCATAAGAATCAAAGGCTACAACTTGGGACAGGAGTGTTGAAACAGGTAACTCAGAATCATATAAGGCATTTCCTGAGCTATTTTAAAGGTGAAACCACAGGAGGTCACAGGTGTCTTATTCACATTCATAATTTTAAAATCTCTTCTAATAATAATCTCTTCTCTTTTTATTTTTATATTTACTGATGTTAGTCTTAATGATTATATTTTCTTTCATTTTTGTGTCTTTAAGTAGTTTCCTTCCATTCATCATCTGATTTTATCCTAATGATATCTGAGTGGCACAGCTCTGAAACATTATGGTATTCTAATTTCTACAGAGAGGGAAACTGAGATATGGAGAGCTTACATGGCTTACTCACAGCCACATGGCCATGTTTCCAGTGATGCAGACTTCTGATTTTTAATTGCATATACTTGTCGAGTTTTATATGTATTCTTTTCATCTGCTTTCCTCTCAAATGCTATTGTGTGTGTGTGTTTTTTTCCTCTATAGGACTTGGCCTTTACCCTGGAAGAGAGACAGCAATTGAACATTCATGGATTGTTGCCACCTTCCTTCATCAGTCAGGAGATCCAGGTTCTTAGAGTAGTAAAAAATTTTGAGCGTCTGAACTCTGACTTTGACAGGTAACACATTGCTGAAGGTGGTTTTTATATTTCTCTTATACAGTTTCCTAGTTTATTTTTTATTGGGTGAGAAAATGAAAACATTTAATGATTTGGAAAGGATAGCCAACTTTGAGGACAATTTGCCTGTAAACAATGATGTTTTTAAAAAATTTACTCTCTCTAGGAACATTTGAATGAAATAAAAATTTGCTTTGTAAACTGTATGCTCAGACAGACCATGTTTATCATATGATACTGTAAAAGTAAATGATTGGGAAATGCCATCCTAAATGGAACAAAACAGATTAGAGTGACTTTTAGTCAAACTTTACGTATATTGTAGGTGAAAGCACACTTTTGCAGCCTCCAGTCTTTGTTCCAACACAGTTGCAAGTTTAGGTCACTTACTTTGTGTAGTGTATTCAGTTTCTGTATTTGCACAAAGATAAAGATAGTATTTTTCCCTACCTTTGGGATTAGATAACCTTAGATTGAAATTCTGGCTCTATCTCACTAGCAGTAGATCCTTGAGCAAACCACTACATGCCCTGCCATGGTGACTGTAACTGCTTTGCTGTCTGTTTTTGACTCCACTCTTTCTTACTGAGGTACTAAGCCTTTGTAGACCTTAGTTTTTTTCATCAATGGATTAGAGAGAACAATAGCTATTTGAAAACATTGTTGTGAGGGTTAAAAGAGGTAGCCAACTCAATGTCAAATAAGTATTGGTATTAACCAGAGTTCTCCGAAGAAACAGAGCTGATAGGATGTGTGTGTGTGTGTGTGTGTGTGTGTGTGTGTAAATGAAAATATAAATACAAATGGATAGAGAGAGAGAAAGAAGGAGAGGGAGAAGGCTTGTTCAATCCAAAATTTTCAAGTAGGTTGTCAGGCCAAAGACTGAAGGAAGAGTTGCAGTTGAGTCCAAAGGCAGTGTGCTGGCAAAATTTATTTTTGCTGGACAGAAGGTCTGTCTGTGTTATTAAGGCCTTCAGCCGTTTGGAAGAGGCCCACCCACATTTTGGAGGGTAATCTGATTTATTTAAGTCCACCAATTTAGATGTTAATCTCATCCAAAAACACCTGTGCAGAAACATCCAGAATAGTGTTTGACCAAATGTTGATACACCATGTTTGTTATGGACCGAATGCTTGTGTCCCCTTGCAAATTCATATGTTGAAATCTAATCCCCAGTGTGATGTTATTTGGAGGTGAGGACTTTGGGCAATGATTAGGTCATAAAAATGGCACCTTCATGAAATGGAATTAGTATTCTAAAAAGAAGAGGCCAGAGTACCAACCAAAAAAGCCAAGGATCAGATGGATTCATAGCTGAATTCTACCAGAAATATAAACAGGAGCTGGTACCATTCATTCTGAAACTGATCGAAACAATCGAAAAGGAGGGACTCCTCCCTAACTCATTTTATGAAGCCAGCATCATCCTGATACCAAAACTGGGAAGAGACACAACAAAAAAGAAAACTTCAGGCCAATATCCCTGATGAACATCTATGTGAAAATCCTCAATAAAATACTTGCAAACCGAAACCAGCAGCACATCAAGAAACTTATCTACCAAAATCAAGTCGGCTTCATCCGTGGGATGCAAGGCTGGTTCAACATATGCAAGTCAGTAAACGTAATCCATCACATGAACAGAACCAATGACAAAACTCACATGATTATTTCAATAGATGCAGAAAAGGCCTTTGATAAAATTAAACATCCCTTCATGTTAAAAACTCTCCATAAACTAGGTACTGATGGAACATATCTCAAAGTAATAAGAGCTGTTTATGACAGACCCACAGCCAATATCATACTGAGTGGGCAAAAGCTGGAAGCACTCCCTTTGAAAACCACTATAAGACAAGGATGCCCTCTCCACCACTCCTGTTCAACATAGTATTGGAAGTTCTGGCCAGGACAATCAGGCAAGAGAAAGAAATAAAGTGTATTCAAATAGGAAGAGAGGAAGTCAAATAGTCTCTTTTTGCAGATGACATGATTTTATACTTAGAAAACCCCATCCTCTCAGCCCAAAAACTCCTCGAACTGATAAGCAACTTCAGCAAAGTCTCAGGATACCAAATCAATGTGCAAAAATCACAAGCATTACACCAACAACAGACAAGCAGAGAGCCAAATCATGAATGAACTTCCATTCACAATTGCTACAAAGAGAATAAAATACCCAGGAATACAGCTAACAAGGGATGTGAAGGACCTCTTTAAGGAGAACTACAAACCACTGCTCAAGGAAATGAGAGAACACAAACAAATGGAAGAACATTCCATGCTCATGGATAGGAAGAATCAATGTTGTGAAAATGGCCATACTGCCCAAAGTAATTTATAGATTCAGTGCTATACACATCAAGCTACCATTGACTTTCTACCCAGAATTAGAAAAAACTGCTTCAAATTTTATATGGAACCAAAAAAGAGCCCACATAGCCAAGAAAATTATAAGCAAACAGAACAAAGCTGGAAGTATCATGCTACCTGACTTCAAACTATACTACAAGGCAACAGTAAGCAAAACAACATGGTACTGGTACCAAAACAGATATATAGACCAATGGAACAGAACAGAGGCCTCAGAAATAACACCATATATCTACAGCCATCTGATCTTTGACAAACCTGACAAAAACAAGAAATGGGGAAAGGATTCCCTATTTAATAAATGGTGTTGGGAAAACTGGCTAGTCATATGCAGAAAACTGAAACTGGACCCCTTCCTTACACATTATACAAAAATTAACTCAAAAATTAACGACTTAAATGTAAGACCTAAAACCATAAAAACCTTGGAAGAAAACCTAGGCAATACCATTCAGGACATAGGCATGGGCAAGGACTTCATGATTAAAACACCAAAAGCAATGGCAACAAAAGTCAAAATTCACAAATGAGATCTAATAAAACCAAAGAGCTTAGAGCTTCTGTACAGCAAAAGAAACGGTCATTGGAGTGAACAGGCACTCTACAGAATGGGAGAAAATTTTTGCAATCTATCAATCTGACAAAAGGCTAACATCCAGAATCTACAAAGAACTTAAACAAATTTACAAGAAAAAAACAACTCCATCAACAAGTGGGCAAAGGATATGAACAGATACTTCTCAAAAGAGGACATTTATGCTGCCAATAAACACATGAAAAAAAAAACCTCATCATCACTGGTCATTAGAGAAATGCAAATCAAAGCCACAATGGGATACCATCTCATGCCAGTTAGAATGGCGATCATTAAAAAGTCAGGAAACAACAGATGCTGGAGAGGATGTGGAGAAACAGGAATGTTTTTACATTGTTGGTGGGAGTGTAAATAAGTTCAACCATTGTGGAAGACAGTGTGGCAATTCCTCAAGGATCTAGAACCAGAAATACCATTTGGTCCAGCAATCCCATTACTGGGTATATACCCAAAGGATTATAAATCATTCTACTATAAAGACACATGCACACGTATGTTTATTGCAGCAATGTTCACAATAGCAAAGACTTGGAACCAATACAAATGCCCATCAGTGATAGACTGGATAAAGAAAATGCTGCACATATACATCATGGAATACTATGCAGCCATAAAAAAGGATGAGTTCATGTCCTTTGCAGGGACATAGATGAAGCTGGAAACCATCATTCTCAGCAAACTAACACAAGAACAGAAAACCAAACATCGCACGTTCTCACTCACAAGTGGGAGTTGAACAATGACAACACCTGAATGCAAGGAGGGGAACATCACACACCGGTGCCTGTATGGGGTTGGGGGTTAGGGGAGGGATTGCATGTTGGGAGGGTAGACGATGGGTTGATGGGTGCAGCAAACCACCATAGCATGTGTATACCTATGTAACAAACCTGTGCATTCTTCACATGTATCCTGGAACTTAAAGTATAATACAAAAAAAAATGTGGACAAAGGATATGAACAGACATTTCTCAAAAGAAGACATTTAAGCGGCCAACAAACATGAAAAACAAACTCATCATCACGGGTCATTAGAGAAATGCAAATCAAAACCACAGTGAAATACCATCTGACACTACTTAGAATGGCGATCATTAAAAAGTCAGGAAACAACAGATGCTGGAGAGGATGTGGAGAAACAGGAATGTTTTTATATTGTTGGTGGGAGTGTAAATTAGTTCAACCATTGTGGAAGACAGTGTGGCGATTCCTCAAGGATCTAGAACCAGAAACACCATTTGACCCAGCAATCCCATTACTGGGTATATACCCAAAGGATTATAAATCATTCTACTATAAAGACACATGCACATGTATGTTTATTGCAGCACTGTTTGCAATAGTAAAGACTTGGAACCAATACAGATGCCCATCAGTGATAGACTGGATAAAGAAAATGTTGCACATATACACCATGGAATACTATGCAGCCATAAAAAAGGGTGAGTTCATGTCCTTTGCAGGGACATAGGTGAAGATGGAAACCATCATTCTCAGCAAACTAACCCAAGAACAGAAAAGCAAACATCGCATGTTCTCACTCACAAGTGAGAGTTGAACAATGACAACACCTGGACACAGGGAGGGGAACATCACACACGCATGCCTGTATGGGGGTGGGGGGCTAGGGGAGGGATAGCATGATGGGAGGGTAGATGACAGGTTGATGGGTTCAGCAAACCACCGTGGCATGTGTATACCTATGTAACAAACCTGCACATTCTGCACGTGTATAATACAAGAAAAAAAAGTGGACAAAGGATATGAGCAGACACTTCTCAAAAGAAGACATGCAGCCAAGAAACATGAAAAAAAAATTCATCATCACTGGTCATCAGAGAAATGCAAATCAAAACCACAATGAAATACCATCTGACACCACTTAGAGTGGGGATCACTAAAAAATCAGGAAACAACAGATGCTGGTGAGGCTGTGGAGAAAGAGGAATGCTTTTACATTGTTGGTGGGAGTGTAAAATAGTTGAACCATTGTGGAAGACAGTGTGGCAATTCCTCCAGGATGTAGGACCAGAAACACCATTTGACCCAGCAATCCCGTTACTGGTTATGTACCCAAATAATTATAGATCATTCTACTATAAAGACACATGCACACGTATGTTTACTGCAGCACTATAACCAGTAGCAAAGACATGAAACCAACCCAAATGCCCATCAATGATAGACTGAATGAAGGAAATGTGGCACATATACACCATAGAATGCTATGCAGCCATAAAAAAGAATGAGTTAATGTCCTTTGCAGGGACATGGATAAGCTGGAAACCATCATCCTCAGCAAACTAACAGAGGAACAGAAAACTAAACATCACATGCTCTCACTCATAAGTGGGAACTGAACAATGAGACCACATGGACACAGGGAGGGAAACATCACACACCAGGGCCTGTCATGGGATGGGGGAAAGTAGAGGGAGAGCATTTGGATAAATACCTAATGCATGCCGGGCTTAAAACCTAGATGACGGTTGATAGGCGCAGCAAACCCATGGCATATGTATACCAATGTAACATACCTCACGTTCTGCACATGTATCCCAGAACTTACAGTAAAATAAAAAATAAAAAATAAAAAGAGGCCTAAGAAAGCTGCCTTTCCCTTTCCCTCATGTGAGGATGCAGCGAGAAGGTGCTGTCTATGTGGATTGGGTCCTAATCAGGCTCAGAATCTGCTAGCACCTTGATCTTGAACTTACCGACCTACAAAACTATAAGAAATCAATTTCTATTGTTCATAAGCTACCTAGTCTATGGTATTTTTGTCATAGCAAAATGAATGGACTATGACACCACCCATAGGCATCTCCTCAAATCATACTTAATCTTTGAATAAAGGCAATAACAAAGTCCATACTTCCAGCTAACACAATACAACTGTCTTGCATACAACCAGAAATGCACCAACCCTATCCTCAAAAGAAGATGCCAAATCCTTGAATGATATTTACTCTCGTCGATATTCGTTAACTTAAACACTATGATGTAACATTAGTAGTACTTAAATATTATGATGCAGAGTCAGTATATCTTAAGTTATCGGATAAGGTGATAAGAGAAGGAAGAAAATTATATTTTCTGAAATTTGCATGTGGATTTTTCCTTATGTATGTATATGCACATATTATTAGCAAAACAAGGAAGAAATACTTATGGCAATTACAGTCTTCTTTTTCTTTAGTTGATCACATGGTCATAGCTGGTATTTATAACTACCTTTTTCCATGACCCAATCCATATCCCCTTTGCCCTCAGCAAGTATCTCAGCTGATTGTGGTTCTTTACCTGCTGAGGGTGACTCAAACCTTCAATCCTGAATGGTCTGGGCCATTAGTAATCCTACTTGAATTGGATTGTTGTTTTCATTAGCTTTAATCACAGGGCATGGTAATACTAAGAGCTACCCTAAGGGATCTCCTGTATTTCAGACATACTCTCTCTCACCTCCACTGTAGTGTAACAGTTTAGTTTCCTCTTGGTAGTCAGAATCAATTTTTCCTAGCCAGCACATTAACTCCTTTCTTGGCCTGTTAATTCAGAGGCATGTGGTGCTCAAAGTGGCCAGGAGGAGTCTTAATTTCCTGTTCCATGGGTTTATTATCGTGTTTCTTGATGGAAATGTTCTTCCCTTTGGAATGAAGACCTCTAGACCAGCAGAGCATAAAGTCACAGGGGCAGAAAGGAGAAATTTTGCTAGTGTGACACTAGGTTTGTTAGAATTTCCATTCCCATTTCCACCCCTTGATTCCTAGACCTATGAATCCTGGCTATGAGAAAAACAGCACCATTTTTTGGACACTGATTGAGAGCACATACAGCCTCCTGGAGAACCTTGCCTCAGCTTTGCAAGGTATTGCCACTTTGCTCGTACTGTAACTGAGTCTTCAAAAGTACATTCCACTGTTCTGTCAAGCCAGTTGCTTCAGATTGTTAGTAAACATTGTAAAACTAGTGAGTTTCATGAGCATGGGCTCATTCCCCACACTTCATTTGCTATAAAGTAAGTTCCTTGATCAGAAGCAATGCTACGTGGAATGCCATGATGGTAGATAAGGCATTTTGTAAGTCCATGAATAGTAGCTTTGGCAGGAGCATTGCATGCAGGGAAAGCATATCTAGATCGAAAGTAAGGGTCTATTCCAGGAAAAAAAAGTTGTCCTTCCCATAATGGAAGCTGTTGAGTGTAATGAACTTGCCACCAGGTAGCTAGCTGGCTGATTACCCTGGAGAATGGTGCCACATCTGGGAATCAGTGTTAGTCTCTGCTGCAGATTGAACACTCAGAAGTGGCTATAATAGCCAGGTTGGCCTTAGTGAGTGAAAGTCCATGTTGCTGAGCCTATACATAACCTCTATCCCTGCAACCATGGCCACTTTGTTCGTGAGCCCAGTGGATGTGGTGGGGTGGCTGGGCAAAGAGGCTGACTCAGTTTGTCCAATGTGTATACAGTTGCTTCTTTCTAAACTCCTTCACAACCTTCTCTTTCATTTGTTCCATAACATCTTCCTTTAGCTGCTTGTGTCCTTACCGTATATTCTTTTCCTGGGCCATTTTATCAGCTACCTGCTAAGAGCTGGTGACCTTCATATATTTGCTACAGAGTCTTCCTCAATATATATTGAACATCAACTCAGTGTCAGGTATTCTTTTACATATTGGGGTTAGAGGCAATGATCTCTGAGCTCATAAAATTTACATAGATTATTTAAATTATTATTTAATTTTATTCATTTTTATTTATTTTTTTTTGAGATAGAGTCTCACTCTGTCACCCAGGCTGGAGTGCAGTGGCACCACCCTGGATCACTGCAAGCTCCGCCTCCCGGGTTCACACCATTCTCCTGCCTCAGCCTCCTGAGTAGCTGGGACTATGGGTGCACGCTGCCACACCCAACTAATTTTTTGTATTTTTTTTTTTTTTTTAGTAGAGACGGGGTTTCACCATGTTAGCCAGGATGGTCTTGATCTCTTGACCTCATGATCCACCCGCCTTGGCCTCCCAAAGTGCTGGTATTATAGGCGTGAGCCACCATGCCCAGCCAAAATTATTATTATTTTGAGAGAGGGTCTCACTCTATTGCCCAGGCTGCAGCGCACTGACGTGACCATAGCTCACTGTAGCCTCGACCTCCTGGGCTCAAACAGTTCTCATGCCTCACCCTTCCCAATAGCTAGGACTACAGGCATGCACCACCATGCTTGGCTTATTTTTAAATACAAATTATTAAATTTCATAAATAGTAATACAAATTGGTAAATTATAAAATATGATAGAAAATGGCTAGTGTCTTGGGATGGGGGAAGTAAAGGTAGAGTGGGGGAAGTAAAGGTAGAGGAGGGTAAGAGGAGCTGAGAATGCTGAGGGTAGGTATGGCCAGTTTGCATTGTTGAGTTGGGTGATAAGGGTAGCCTCTATTGAGAAGGTGAGTTTTGAGCAAATAATCAGAGGTGGTAGAGCAGTTAGCCATGAAGAAATCTGAGGAACAGCGTTTTGTAGCTGGCGTGTTCAAGAATTAGCAGGGAGACTTGTGTCTAGAGCAGAATGAGCTAGGGAAAGAATGGTAAATTGGGAAAGGAAGTTAACGAGGTGATGGGCGATGGATTAGGTATGGCTTTGTAGTCCACTAAAGACTTCTGCTATACTGTGAGTGAAAAGGGTAGGCTTTTGAAGTTTTTGACCAGAAGAGGCACATGATCTAAGCTATAATTTCAGAAAGACTGGCTGCAATGTTGAGAATAGAATGTAGGCTGGGACAGCTTTTAGGAGACCATTATAATAATCCAGGCAAGAGATGATGGTGATTTAGATCTAGGGTGGTAGCAATGAGGGTAGTCAGATTTTGTATATATTTTGAAAGTAAAGCCAACACAATTTCTTCATATATTTCACATGAGTGTTAGAAAGCTTTCAGAGAAGAGGAGTGTGTTAGTCTGTTCTTGCATTGCTATAAAGAAATACCTGAGGCTGGGTAATTTATAAAGAAAGGAGGTTTAATTGGCTCATGGCTCAGCAGGTTGCACCAATTATGTGATGCCTGGGTGGGGCCTCAGGAAGCTTACAATCATGGTGGAAACAGGAGCAAGATAGGAGGGAAGTGCCAACCAAATCTCACATCAACTCAGAGCAAGAACTCATCACCAAGGGATTGTTGCTAAGCCATTCATGAGAGACCCACCCCTATGATGCAAATACCCACTAGGACCCACCTCCAACACTGGGGATTACATTTTAACATGAGATTTGGAAGGGACAAACACCCAAACCATATCAAGGAGAAAACAGCAAGGAAACAGAAAAGGAATGACCAGAGAGATAGGAGGAAAACCATGAGAATATGATAGATTGGAAGTCAAGGAAAGAAAGTGTATTGAGCCCTAAGGAATATCTCTTGTGTCAAATGTTCTGATAGGTAGGGTGAGGTCTGAGAATGGACCATTGATTTAGCATTGGTAATTTCCACATTGCCGAATTAATTTTATCATGTCTAAAGTTAAACTCTTTGTCTTCCATATGTTTATTTTCTTAGTTATGTCTATCTAATTGCCCAAACATTAGAATCCATGCATCTCTTACTCAGAATTCTGTGCATTTTCAACTATTCTAGGGAATGAAAGTCAATTCAAAAAGGCTGATAAGATTGTTGAGTAGTTTTGCAAGATTCTTTTAAGTTGAACTGAGCAGTTTAAGTTTTATTCTACAAACTATTGAAGGTTACAGATAACATGAAAAGGTTTATATTTACAAAGATAACTCTGGGTCAGAAATGCCTCTAGAAAGAAAAAGGCCATAAGACACAGATACAAAGTTTCTTGAACTTCCCTACCTTAGTTATTTTTAGGATGAGTGTTACATTCTCTCATTTCCTGTATGTCATTTCCCTTGGTTATTCAATAGTGCAAGTCAAAGGATGAAATCTTTCTATTAACTTAGTTAATATTAAACTAAATCTACAGTGATAGTTTCATCTCTTTTAAAATAGGGATAAAGTCTCTTCAAGTATTAAATAAAACTGTGCGATTTCAGCAATGATTTTAATGTTTACATGATTTTAATTAAGTTTATGGTTCTTTATTCTTTGCGATATTTAAGAATATTTCTTGTCTGGGCGTGGTAACTCACGCCTGTAATCCTAGCAGTTTGGGAGGCCGAGGCAGGCAGAGCACTTGAGGTCAGGAGTTCAAGACCAGCCTGGCCAACATGTTGAAACTCTGTGTCTACTAAAAATACAAAAAAAATTAGCCGGGCTTGGTGGTGTGTGCCTGTAGTCCCAGCTACTTGGGAGGCTGAGGCAGGAGAAAATGCTTGAACCAGGGAGACAGAGGTTGCAGTGAGCCGAGATCGTGCCACTGCACTCCAGCCCGGGCGACAGAGCGAGACTCTGTCTCAAAAAAAAAAAAAAAAAAAAAAAAAAAAAAAAAAAAAAATCAGCCGTGTGTGGTGGCGCGCTTGTAATCCTAGCTACTCAGGAGATACCCATGTTCGCTAGGCTGGTCTTGAACTCCTGACCTCGTTATCGACCCGCCTCTGCCTCCCAAAGTGCTGGGATTATGGGCATGAGCCACCATGCCCAGTCATTTTTGTATTTTTAGTAGAGACAGACGAGGTTTCACCATGTTGGCCAGGCTGGTCTTGAACTCCTGACTTCGTTATCCACCCACCTCGACCTCCCAGGGTGCTGGGATTACAGGCATGAGCCACTGAGCCTGGCCGAGACTCTGTCTTAAAGAAAAAGAAAATAATATTTCTTAAGTCTTTTTTAATCAGATGTTTTCTATGTAACCTAAATGTACTTTATACTTGGTTGAAAATATTTAGTTAGATTTCTAAGTAGCTATTTCATGACTTTATGGGATGTAGATCTAATTATGTCCAATTTTTACAGGTATCTTCTCTTAATGGATCTCCAAGATAGAAATGAAAAACTCTTTTATAAAGTGCTAACGTCTGACGTTGAGAAATTCATGCCTATTGTTTATACTCCCACTGTGGGTCTGGCTTGCCAACAATATAGTTTGGTGTTTCAGAAGCCAAGGTATGTCAACTTTTATTTTAAATGCAACTTGTGTCTTTATTTATTTTTGTAAGTTTTTTTGCAGTAATTTAAAATTCATTATTATTATTTTAAATTTGACAATAAAATTGCATATATTTATGATATACAGAGGATGTTTTGAAATGTGTATACATTGTGAAATGGTAAAATCAAACTCATTAGCATATGTATTATTTCACATTCATACCATTCATTTGTGGTGAGTATGCTAAAATCTTAGCAGTTTTCACATATGTAGTAAATTATCCTTAGCAATAGTTACCATGTGGTACAATAGATGTCTTGAACTCATTCCTCCTGTTTAACTGAAATTTCGTATCCTTTTCACCAGCATTTCCCTAATCCTGCAACCCTCTCCCCGTACCTTTGTCCTATCCTCTGGTAACCCATTCTTCTCTCTGCTGCTATGAGTTTGACTATTTTTAGGTTCCACATATAAGATCATGTGGTATTTGTCTTTCTGTATCTGGCTTATTTCACTTAAGAGAATATCCTAAAGGTTCGCCGTATTGTTGCAATGACAGAATTTCTTCTTTAAGACTGAGTGGTATCCTAGTGTGTATACGTACCACATTTTCTTTATTCATTCATCTGTTGATGGACTCTTACCTTGATCCCATATCTTGGCCATTATGAATAATGCTATGGTGAACATGGGAGTACAGATATCTCCTAGACATACTGATTTCATTTCCTTTGGATACGTACCCAGTAGTGTTATTACTAGATCATATGGTAGTTCTATTCTTAATTTTTTGAGGAGCTTCCATACTGTTTTCAATAATAGATTTACTAGTGTACATTCCCACTGAACAGTGAATAAGAGTTTCCTCAGGTTCCTCGCCAATACTTATTGTTCATCTTTTTGATAATAGCCGTTCTAACAAGTGTGAGGTGATATCTCACTGTGCTTTTAATTTAAATTTCTCTGATGATTAGTGATGTTGAGCAACTTTTCATGTACCTGTAGGTCATTTATATATCCTCTTTTGAGAACTGTCTATTCTGGTATTTTGCTCATTTTAAAAACAGGTTATTTGTGTTCTTGTTATTGAGTTATTTGAGTTCCTTATATATTTTGAATTAATACCTTATGAGATGTATGGTCACAAATATTCTCTCCTATTCCATAGATTGTCTCTTCACTCTGTTGATTGTAGTGCTGAGCTTTTTAGTTTATTACAATTCCATTTGTCTATTTTTGCTTTTGCCTATGCCACTGGGGTCATATCTAAAAACATCACCGCCCAGACCAATATCATGAGGCTTTTCCCCTAAATTTTCTTGTAGTAGTTTTATAGTTTCAAGTGTTAATTTTTCTTACTTATCGAGTTGACTTTTTTAAAAAAAATATGGTGTGAAGTAAGGGTCTAATTTCATTCTTCTGGCATTTGGAAGACCAGTTTTCCCATCACCATTTAATGAAGAGACTATTCTTTCTCCATTTCACTTTTGTAAAAAATCAGTTGACTGTAAATTCATGGATTTATTTCTGGGCTCTCTATTCTGCTTCATTCTGGGCTCTCTATTCTCTTTCATTGGTCTGTGTGTTTGTTTTTATACTGGTACCATGCCGTTGTGATTACCATAACTTACAGTATATTTTGAAATCAGGTAGTATGATACCTCTAGGTTTGTTCTTTTTGCCTAAGATTGCTTTGGATATTTGCGGTTTTTGTAGTTCATATGAATTTTTTGATTTTTTTTTTTTTTATATTTCTGTGAGAAAATGTCACTGGAACTCTGATAGAGATTGTACTGAATCTGTAGATCTCTTTGGGTAGTGTGGTCATTTTAACAATACTAATTCTGCCAGTCCATGAAACGGAATATCTTTCCATTTATTTGTGTCTTCTTAAATTTTTTTCATCATGTTTTGTAGTTTTCTGCATACAGATATTTCACCTCTGTGGTTAAATTTATTCCTAAGTATTTTGTTTTTTTGGTGGCTATAATTATTATTATTATTGTCTTGAGACAATCTTACTCTGTCTGGAGTGTAGTGACATGATCTTGGCTCACTGCAACCTTTGCCTCCTGGGTTCAGGTGATTCTCATGGCTCAGCCTCCTGAGCAGCTGGGATTACAGGTGCACACCACCACATCCAACTAATTTTTGTATTTTTAATAAAGATAGGGTTTCACCACGTTGGCCAGGCTGGTCTCAAACTGTTGGCCTCAAGTGATCCACCCGCCTCAGCCTCCCAAAGTGCCGGGATTACAGGCATGAGCCACTACACCCAGCCCTGGTAGCTATTATTAATGGGATTGCTTTTTTGATATTTTTGGATAGTTTGTAGTTAGTGTATTAGAAACATTGCTGACTTTTATATGTTGATTTTGTATCATGGAACTTTCCTGAATTTATTAGTTGTTACAGTTTTTTGTTGGAGTTTTTAGGGTTTTCTATATTGTCTGCAAACAGAAACCATTTAACTTCTTCCTTTATAATATGGATGCCTTTTTTTTTTTTCTTTGCTTTGCTTGCCTAATTGCTCTGGCTAGGACTTCTAGTACCAAATTTTCTCTCTAGATTTAAGATTTGGCCAGGCATAGTGACTCATACCTGTAATCCCAGCACTTTGGGAGGCTGAGGCGGGTGGATCATGAGGTCAAGAGGTCAAGACCATCCTGGCCAACATGGTGAAACTCCATCTCTACTAAAAATACAAAATTAGCTGGGCATGGTGGCATTTGCCTGTAGTCCCAGCTACTCGGGAGGCTGAGGGAGGAGAATTGCTTGAACCTGGGAAGTGGGGTGGCAGTGAGCCGAGATCGCGCCACTGCACTCTAGGCTGGCAACAGAGCAAGACTATCTCAAAAAAAAAAAAAAAAAAATTAAGATAATAGAAAGTATTTCCAAATCAATTTGGGTTCCCTTTTACAGATAGTAAATGAATTTCTTTTTTGTTTTGAAAGAAAGTGATTGGCTGGGCATGGTGACTCACACCCATAATTCCAGAACTTTGGGAGGCCAAGGCAGGCAGATCACCTGAGGTCAGGAGTTCGAGACCGGCCTGGCCAACATGGTGAAACCCCATCTCTACTAAAAATACAAAAATTGCTGAGCGTGCTGGTGGTCACCTGTAATTCCAGATACTACGGAGTCTGAGGTAGGAGAATTGCTTGAATCCAGGAGGCAGAAGCTTCAGTGAGCTGAGATTGCTACTGCACTCCTGGGTGACAGAGTGAGATTCCGTCTCAAAAAATAAAAAAAAAAAAAAGTAATATTGATCATAATTAAGCTTGCCTTTGATATGCTAATTACCCCTATTATATATATTTTTACAGGTTAAAACAAAGATTCCAAATTTTTCTGAAATGAGGAGAATATTACTTTCTAAATTGAGTCAAAATTAAATAATCTTAAAGGAGCTCTTTTGTTCTTTCCCTTAAATGAAATAGCAGTCACCTTTGAGATGCCTAAAATATAGAACACAATTTTTCTAGCACTACTTATTCATTGTATTAGTTTCAATACTTTTTGAAACAAGAAACATTTGAAATAAATAAATATTAATACTTTTAACAACAGCAATGACAAAAGTTCAAGTTGAATATGTTTTTGCTACTTTTGGCTCTGAATTTAAAGATAAAAAACAAATGTTTAAAGTATATACCACAAACACAAAAGCTATTGAAAGTACTGTCCTTAAAAGGAATATTTCAGGGGTATTATCTGAAAGCAAAATTGAATGTGAATGTCACGTAGCTGTATTGATATAGTGGTAATATTTATCATACTGTGCTACATAACCCTTTGTATAAAGAAAAGAGTTGAACACATCATCCCTTTGTATAAAGAGAATAATTAGACAAGTATCTATAGATGATCCAAATGACATTAAATTTTTTCTATTGATACATATTAGGTATACATATTTTGGGGATATATGTGATAATTTAATACATTCATATAATTTGTAAAGATCAAATCAGTGTAATTGAGATATCTATCACCTTAAATATTTATCTTTTCCTTATGCTGGAAAAATTCAGATTATCTTCTTCTAGCTGTTTTGAAATATACAATAGTTCTTATTTCTTCCATCGATCTGCATACTAAACTACATTAATAGCACATATCTATGTTATGTTCATATAATAGTTACATTAACAGTGACTAAATTTTTTTCATGGAAGAACAGGAGTTAGAATTTACTGTTAATTGTATTGCAAAGTAATTGTTTTCTGTGTATATAAGCATATTATTTTAAATATACAAATGATTAGATATTCATATTGAGAAAATAATGAAACAAATATTCAGAAAGAAGAAACTCAAAAATGCCTAGTGTCATCATACCATAAAGCCCTGACAGACACAATACATACTATTTTCCTTATAGATGAAGGAATCAGACTGTATAAACTATTTCTTGCCTTACTATAGGCAAGAAACCTACAGTATTTTCCTTATAGATGAAGGGATCATGCTATGTAAACTCTTTCTTGCCTTACTGTCTTCTCTGAGTAATGTATCATAAACATCTGTGCATGTCCAAAAATATATTTCTATATAAAGAATCTTAATACGAGCATAATAAAAAGCTGTTTTAAATTCAAGGATGTTTATTGAAATTCTGTTTCTGTGAGATACTAAGTACTAACAATGATAAGAAATGTAGAAGAGCTTGAATCAAATGAAGTATTTGGGTTGAAGTCGATAGAAATCTCAATAGCTACAAAATTTTGTTTGTTTGTTTGTTTGGCTAAGCACAGGGGATTTTATTGATGGTACATGACAAGGTGGGGCTCCCTCGGCTCCTCCCTTTTAGGGGGTCTGCATGGAAACTGTGAGGAGGGGAGATTCTCAGTGTGGTGGGGGACTGAGTATGGCAGGGACTCCCCAGCAGTGAAGGCGGCTCTCTTCCTGTCATGCTCTCACTGGGGCTGGTGGTCTGGGGGTCTTACTCCTTGGAAGCCATGTGGGCAGAGGTCCACCACCCTGTTGCTGCAGCCAAATTCATTGTTATACTAGGAAATGAGCTTGACAAAGTGGTCGTTGAGGGCAATGCCAACCCCCACATCGAAGGTGGAAGAGTGGATGTCACTTTTGAAGTCAGAGGAGACAACCTGGTGCTCAGTGTAGCCCAGGATGCCTTTGAGGGGGCCCTCTGATGCCTTCTTCACCACCTTCTTGACGTCATCGTATTTGGCAGGTTTTTCCGGATGGCAGGTCAGGTCCACCAATGACGTGTTGGCGGTGGGGACACGGAAGGCCATGCCAGTGAGCTTCCCATTTAGCTCAGGGATGACCTTGCCCACAGCCTTGGCAGCACCAGTAGAGGTAGGGATGATGTTCTGGAGGGCCCTGTGGCCGTCACGCCACAGTTTCCGATAGGAGTCATCCACAGTCTTCTGGGTGGCAGCGATGGTGTGGACTGTGGTCATGAGTCCTTCCACGATACCAAAGTTGTCATGGATGCCCTTGGCCAGGGGCGATAAGCAGTTGGTGGTGCAGGAGGCATTGCTGACGATCTTGAGCTGTTGTCATATTTCTCATGGTTCACACCCATCGCGGACATGGAAGCATCAGCAGAGGGTGCAGAGATGATGACCATTTTGGCTCCTCCCTGCAAGTGACCCCCAGCGTTCTCCATGGCAGTGAAGACGCCAGTGGATTCCATGACATACTCAGTGCCAGCATCACCCCATTTGATTTTGGAGGGATCTTGCTCCTGGAAGATAGTGATGGGATTTCCACTGATGACAAGCTTCCCGTTCTCAGCCTTGACAGTGCCATGGAATTTGCCATAGGTGGAATTATACTGGAACATGTAGATGGTGTTGTTGAGGTCAATGAAGGAATCATTGATGGTGACAATATTGACTTTACCAGAGTTTGAAACAGCCCTGGTGACCAGGCACTCAATATGACCAAATCTGTTGACTGCAGTCTTCACCTTCACCATGGTGTCTCAGGGATGCAGCTGGCAGTGCACGAGAAGATGCAGCTGTCTGTCGAATGGGAGGAGCAGAGAGCCGCAGCAAGTATTTTTGAGAGCTTTTACTATATTAGATGGTTTTCTCGGGCTTAGGATACTTTGGTGTGCATATATTCCAAAAGAAGAAGAGACAAACATATAAAATAAATAAATTGTCTAGAATGTTTGAAGGTGATAAGTGTTATGGAGAAAGAGAACAGGAAAACGGGGATCAGAAGTGTCAGTTGCTTTGCAGGAGGCAGTTGTAATTTTACATAGAGTGGACAGTGTAGGTCTCATTGGAAGATGATATTGGAGGAGTTAGGGAGGAAGTCACAAAGATAGGAGTGGAAACATGCCAGATGGAAGGAACAGCCAATGCCAAGGCCCTCAGTGGGAACATGCCTGGAGACCAGGAGCAGCATGGAGACCACTGTGTCTGAAGTGGAGTGAGAGAGACGGAGAATAGGAGATGAGTTCACAGAGGTAGGTCAATGAGCGGGTATAGGTCTTAGGGCTTCCTGTAGGCTCTTTGGAAGAACATTGGCTTTTACTGTTAGCTAAATGAAAAGCCGTAAATGGTCTTACACAGTTACATGATATGATCTAATATTTTTAAAAAGAACATTCTGGTTGCTGTGTTGAGAACAGACTAAAGCAAAAGAAGAATCAGGGACCCTTGTTAGGAGACTATTACAGTAAACCCAGTGAGAGATGAGAGTGGCTCAGATTAGGAGGGTAATAATGGAATTAGGGGTAAGTTTTAAAATCCAAATTCTGGATAAAAATGTAGACAGTCACAAGGACTTTCTACTGGACTGAAAGCTTCCTAGAGTAGTGATTGAAAGTATGGGCTCTGGAGTAGGTAGCCATTTTCACTTACTGGTTTCGCCTCCTGTTGTAGTCTGGTATAAGGTATTTAACTTTTCTGTGCTTCAGTTTCCTCATTTGTAAATTGGGAGTAATACTACAGTCTGCCACATCTTATCCATACTTTTAAATTCCAAAACTCTGAAATTCAAGACAGTAAAAAAATCTCATTTGGGACAAAACCGGATCTTATCTGAAATCATTGGCAGCAGTACCAAAGACTATATATAGTCTTTTAAGTCTAAGTCTAGCAGTAAACTGGATTTATAAGACTATAATAGTCTATCTCACTTACTATCATTTGTTTTTCTGTGGAAATACTAATGTATTTGATTATGGGGGCGTTCTTAGAAATAAATATGTTTACATATATAAACTTATATAAGTATTTTTTTTATGTATGTATTTAGAGAGATGGGTGGCTGGGGAAGGGGAGAGGAAGAAATGGGGAAGAGGGTAGAGGTAGGAAAGCATTTGTGGCAAAATGCGTATAAATGTTGAATCTAGGTGGAAGTATTTATTGTATTATTCTTTCAACTTTTCTGTAATATTTGAAATTTAAGTAAGGAATGCTTTATTACCAGAGAAAGCAAAGTTTCTAAGTCCATTTCTGTATGACCTCTTCATACAGTTTTCTGTCATATTGCAATTTAGTGTGTATATTTTATTGAATGTTTGATGATTTTGAAGTTTTCCAGTAAAATAGTTATGGCTTCTCCTATAATTATAAAAAAAATCCTATTTGAAATTGTGTTATGTGGCATAAATTTAAGTGTTGTATTTAATTAGAAAGGGAATTGTGGATGTGTGAATGCTGTGAGTGATGGATCTTCCATTAGCATATAGATGAATTTTATTTTTAAGCCAAAATGGAAAAATGTCTAGTAAACCTTATCTACTACAACAGCAGGTATTTGAAGACATTCAGAAAGTAAAGAGGAGAATTATACGCCTAATTCTATTAATACTTACTGTGTATGGTTTTGGTGGTAGCACTTAGGAACATAGTGAAAATTAAAGGTTAATAGTACTTCAAGCACTGAGTTTAACATAATTAAAAACAGATATATCTTTTGATCACATTTTTAAGTATATGTCTTAATGCTGTGATACTTTTCTGTGGATAGATTTTTTTTTATTTTGAATATGGCATTAAAATCTGGGTAGGTATCCCAAAATAAATTCTTGTATGACTAATACTATTTCTATTTTTTTTCTAAGTGACTGCTGGGATATTCATTTATTGGTTTTGTGGGGAATTTATTTGCTTTTTGGCATAGATACTTTGTGTGGGTTTTTCAGATGTCATAGATAATCATTTTTAAGAATATTTTTGGGCTTGCTTGGATTGTCTTGTTCCCATGTGCCCAAATCATTTTAATTCTTGCAGAATTTCCAGTATTTGGTAGTGCAGTCTGCTTATGTCAGTGTGCCTAATTGTGGTTAGTTTGTATATAGACGTGTGATTTTTGGAAGCTAGAGACAATTTTTTTTTTTTTTATTTTTGCAGACTGCTGAGCTTCCTATGTTACTTAAGTTACCTGTATGTTGTGAAACTTTTTTTTAAAGAAAAGTTTTGTGCAAATTGATAATGCAGCTATATGTAATGGATGGCTAAAGCAGATTCATATAATTTATTTGGAAATATTTCTACCTACTGTATTTTTATACTACATTTTCTTTTTTTTCAATTTTTTATTTTATTTATTTATTTATTTTTAAAAATTTATTTATTTATTATTATTATTATACTTTAAGTTCTAGGGTACATGTGCATAATGTGCAGGTTTGTTACATATGTATACTTGTGCCATGTTGGTGTGCTGCACCCATCAACTCGTCAGCACCCCTCAACTCGTCAGCACCCATCAACTCGTCATTTACATCAGGTATAACTCCCAATGCAATCCCTCCCCCCTCCCCCCTCCCCCCTCCCCATGATAGGCCCCGGTATGTGATGTTCCCCTTCCCGAGTCCAAGTGATCTCATTGTTCAGTTCCCACCTATGAGTGAGAACATGCGGTGTTTGGTTTTCTGTTCTTGTGATAGTTTGCTAAGAATGATGGTTTCCAGCTGCATCCATGTCCCTACAAAGGACACAAACTCATCCTTTTTTATGGCTGCATAGTATTCCATGGTGTATATGTGCCACATTTTCTTAATCCAGTCTGTCACTGATGGACATTTGGGTTGATTCCAAGTCTTTGCTATTGTGAATAGTGTCGCAATAAACATACATGTGCATGTGTCTTTATAGCAGCATGATTTATAATCCTTTGGGTATATCCCCAGTAATGGGATGGCTGGGTCATATGGTACATCTAGTTCTAGATCCTTGAGGAATCGCCATACTGTTTTCCATAATGGTTGAACTAGTTTACAATCCCACCAACAGTGTAAAAGTGTTCCTATTTCTCCACATCCTCTCCAGCACCTGTTGTTTCCTGACTTTTTAATGATTGCCATTGTAACTGGTTACACTGCATTTTCTAAGATTTATCTCCCTCTCTTTTGAGTTCTGATTAGCTACATATTATTATACCATGTATTTGGCGATTATTCATGTTTCTACTTTTGATATTTCTAATGTTCTATCAAAATATGCTTGATCTCTTTTTTTGGTATTTTACCATTCATTTTGTCTCAACTGGATTGTAAGATTCTAGAGAAAAGGGATCATATTTTATAAATTATTCTTGTATTTCTCATGCTATTTAGATTTAATGCCTGGTTGGTGTTCAATTAATATATGTTGTTTGCTATCTCAGAGAAATTGTAACTTAGAATTACTTTATTCATTCACTCACACAGAAAAAAATGTAAAGTATTCATATATTCTTTATTTCTCCTACTGTTTAAGCATATTATTCTGACAGGCAAATTCTCATAAATAATAGATATTAAAGAAATTGGACACACTCTAAGGAATCAGACTGTGAGGACATGAAATATTATTATTATTGTTTTACTTTTGAGAAGGAGTCTTACTCTGTCACCCAGGCTGGAGTGTAGTGGCATAGTCTCAGCTCACTGCAACCTCTTTTTCCTGGATTCAAGTGATTCTCCTGCCTCAGCCTCCCAACTAGCTAGGATTACAGGCATGCGCCACCATGCCCAGCTACTTTTTTGTATTTTTTTTAGCACAGACAGAGTTTCACCATGTTGCCCAGGCTGGTCTCGAACTTCTGGGCTCAAGAGAGCCACCCGTCTTGGCCTCCCAAAGTGCTGGGATTACCACCATACCTGGCTTCATTCACTCATCCATATACAGGGCATGACTGATTTGATTTTGGCAAACAGAATGGGCTAAAACAGTTTTCTGGGGATAGTCTTCTTTAAAAAAGCATTTTCCAGAGTTCGATTAGATCAGTACTTTTGGTTCACCAAAAAATTATGATGAAAAAAGTATTCAGTGCTCGAATTAATTGGAGAAAAACGGAATTAAATGAAATCAAACAGGATTCTTTACAGCAAAGTTTCTCAGACTGATAACCTATTTTGTGAGTTTTTTGGATGGCGAGAATTAGATTTAATAAAGTAGTATATATAGCCTAATTATTGGCACAAAGTAGATATTCTCAAATGGTGGTTATTGTTACTGGTATTATTTTAACTCTCAGGTTTCTTGATGATCAAATAGATTATGGTATCATGTACCAAATTTCAGAATATTGGAATATTTGAGAGAGATAGAAAGTTCATTTGGGGGGCCAGATGTAGTGGTGCATGCCTGTAATCCCAGTACTTTGAGGGGCCAAGGTAGACGGATCAGTTTAGTTTAAGAGTTCAAGACCAGCCTGGACAACATAGTGAAACCCCGTCTTTACAAAAAATACAAAAATCAACTGGTGTGGTGGTGCGTGCTATGGTCCAGCTACTCAGGAGGCTGAGGTGGGAGGATTGCTTGAGCCTGGGATGTTGAGGCTGCAGTGAGCTGTGATTACACCACTGCACTCTTTCTAGCCTGTGGGGTAGAATGAGATCCTGTGAAAAGAAAGAGAGAGAAAGGGAGGGAGGGAGGAAGGGAGGGAAGGGGAGGGGATGGGAGGGAAGGGGAGAGTTGAGTTTATGTTTGAGACATGCTAAATTTTAAATGTCTTTTGGACTTCCAGGTAGAAGGGTCTAATAGTCAATTAAATATATGGACCTGGAACTTAGTAGATGATATACTTAAAACATCCTAACATTTTAACTTGCATATTATAAATGCTGCGCGAATGGTATCTGTTCCGAGTTTGGCAATGTCACAGATTATCAACAAGTGTAATTGTTAAAAAGATTTAATCAATAAGATATTCTATTATGTTGCTATATGTCTTCATAGAAGATTCTTTGAAAAATGCATAAAAGGAAATACTAAAATCAGCCAAAACAAAATATTAAAGTATTTTTTCTACATTTAGTAATACATTTTTATACTTTTTTCCTTTAGAATCCCAAAAGGACTTGAAGTAGAGTATCATTATTTAAATTGTGGGGACTAAGCTTACATATTATTACTTAATGTGTAATTTCATGTGAGGAAGTATGTCTAGTATGCCATCATGACCATGATTAGAAATGGAGATGTATACAAATATGAGAGTCTAAATAATATTTACTTACATGGAAACATATAGTTTCTGCAGATGTATAGCCAATAGTGTTGTCTCATATGATGAGGGTGTGAGTTTTAATTGATATTTGATTTGTGAAATAGCAGCAAGAAAAGAAGCTTAAAAAGAATAAACGTAGAAAGAAACCTTCCCAAATCTAATATTCCTTTAACCAAAAAATGTTCTCATTTTATAGTACAGATTATAAGTATGCTATCAAAGGAGAGATTAATAGAATGAAACTTTCATATTGTTCTTGCTTTATAAATTTTCTCTAGTTTTAAATCTACCTGGCTTTTTTCGTATATCTATTTTAATGATATACTGTATAGTATGGTAATTTTCCTTGATTAAGTTTTAAGTACTTCAATAACTCAGTGATTGTAAAATGAGCCTAAGTTTTTATGGAAAAGAAACATGGTTTCACAGCCAGTTTTAATAACTGCAAATTAAAATTCTAATGTTTGAAATAAGACCGTGGCACTGTCTTAGTCAATTTGGGCTGCTATAATACACTACCATAAACTGGGTACTTTAACAGTGACAGAAATGCATTTCTCACAGTTCTGGGGAGGCTGGGAAGTCCGAAAGCAGGGTGTCAGCGTGGTTGTGTTCCAGTAAGGACCCTCTTCTGGGTTGCAGACTGCCAGCTTCCTGTTGTTTCCTCACGTTGCAGAAAGCAGAGAGCTCTCTGGGGTCCCTTTTTTAAAGGGCACTAATCATATAACCTAAATCACCTCCCAAAGGCCCCATCTCCTAATACCATCATATTGGGGGTCAGGATTTCAAAATACATTAATTTTGGGGTACACATTCAGTCTGTTGCAGGTACTTTCAATAGTTTAATGCTATTCTACTTGTTATTTGACAATTATAATGTAAACTGTCAGGTGATTCAGTACCCAGAGGTTAGTAGACATGCCTTGCTGTCCTAGGTCCTCATACGCTGAGATATGTGGAGCTAGCTTTTTTTCATGGACCAGAATGGGAGTTTCTGGGAAGAGGTGAGAGGTGGTCCTAAACCTTTAGGTAGTCCGGGATACTAGAGCTGCCCAGGTGAACCAGAACTATTCTTAATTGGATTTGCCTTTTTAAAATTAAACTACTTTAGAATCTTTAGAAATATCTAGGAAACTTTTGAGAATCAGGGAATATTTTTGGCTTATACTTCTGGTTTAGTATGTGACTTTTATTTTTTACTGTGTTATAATTGTTTGCATTTCTAGAAGTTCTCTTAAACATCAAATAGTTGATTTTAAGAGGGCAGCTAGCTTTTAATACTTCCAGAAAAGTGACCATTTTAATGTTAAATATTAATAACATTTTCACTACTTATCTATGGTAATAAGCCTTTGATTTTGATTTATACTTATTCTGTAATATTATTTTGTCCATTTATCTCATTTCCCTTGAAACTGGCTTAACCCTACTTTAAGGTATGAGAAAAAGAAATACTTGGTGTAATTTTTTTCAAAGATGTGAAACAAGTCAGATGGAATGTCTGGACTAGTTCAAGTCTTAACTGTTACCTCAGTTGATTTTATAGTTAAAGATAATTATTTATTAAAAGTTGATTTTTATTTATTATAGAGATATAGATGATTTCTTAAATTATGAATTTAAACTAATTATTTTTTCCAAGCAGAATAAAAGTTATTTTTATGAAAATGTATATATGACTTGTGCTAAATAGGAGTGAGGTAGAGTATCGTATATCTTAAGTACTGGAAATTCAGCGAGTGCCCAGTAGTAGTTTAAAATACCAAACTATCTTCTTTCCTAAGCATTGCCTTAATGAGGAAAAATTTGGAGAATGGAAAAAATGTAGACATATTTCAAACATCAGTTCTTTACATCAAGATCTAAGAGTTGTCTAAATTTGTGCATAGACATATAAATCTTTTTAGCAATGCAGTGAAACTTATCTTTTACTGTAAAATGCCATTAAAAATATAAAGTAACAGTTCATCGGGTCTCCATATTCATCTAGAGATTGTACATGTGGAAAACTTGAATGGAAATTTAGTTTAGGATCCAAAAATAACTTTTCAACAATCTGTGTGGTACATTCAGGTGTTCTGACTTAAGTTTACACATAGCATATGGAGAATTAAGAAAAATTGCCAATTTTTATCTCAGGTGATATTTATGCAAGTCTATTAATTTGAGCATTATTTCTTCATCTTTTAGAAGGGTATTTATTTTTAAGGAAGATTATAAATCTCATTCCTCTTTACCCAATATAAAGAATTTTTTAAAAGGAGGCACAGTTCTTATATCACTTTGCATCCCCTACCCAAATCACTTCTGGAATAGTGTATTTAGTTTTGCATACCATGGTTTTGAAGTGTCATTGATATCCGAGAAAGTGACAATAGCAGTGACAGTTATTGAAAACTTGTCGTGTGAGAAACAGTTGGTGGAAATAGGAATGTTTAGCCTAAAAGGAAAGACTTGAAAGTTAAGCCGTCAATTATTTGAAAGATTTTTATATACAAGAAAGTGTATGCTTGCATGGCATAGCTTCAGAATGTAGAACTTAAATTACTAGATGATATGTAAAGCCACATACCCACAACCATGTCATTTTTGACAAAGTCAACGATAACAAACAATGGAGAAAGAACTCCCTATTCAATAATGGTGCTACAGTAACTGGCTACCAATATGTAGAATATTGAAACAGAACCCATTCCTTTCACAATTAACTCAAGATAGATTAAAGACTTAAATGTAAAACCTAAAACTATAAAAACCTAGAAGAAACCTTAAGAAATACCATTCTGGACCAGGCGAGGTAGCTCACGCCTGTAATCCCAGTACTTTGGGAGGCCAAGGCGGGTGGATCACAAGTTCAAGAGATAGAGATCATCCTGACCAATGTGGCGAAACCCTGATTCTACAAAAATACACAAAATTAGCCAGGTGTGGTGGTGGGCGCCTGTAGTCCCAGCTACTTGGGAGGCTGAGGCAGGAGAATCAGTTGAACCCAGGAGACGGAGCTTGCAGTGAGCCAAGATTGTGCCGCTGCACTCCAGCCTGATGACAAAGAGCGAGACTCCATCTAAAAAAAAAAAAAAAAAAAAAAAGAAATACCATTCTGGACATTGGCCTTGGCAAATAATTTATGACTAAGTCCCCAAAAGCAATTGCAACCAAAACAAAAAAAGGACCCTTATTAAAGATTCTGCACAGCAAAAGAAATTATTACAAGAATAAACAGACAACCTACCAAATGGGAAAAAATATTCACAAACTATGCATCTGGCAAAGCTCTAATATCCAGAATCTATTAATATAAGGAACTTAAATTTACAAGCAAAAAACAAACAATCCCATTAAAAAGTGGGCAAAAACCATAACAGACACTTCTCAAAAGAAGACATGAAAAAAGGTTGAGCATCAGTGAGAAGTGCAAATCAAAACCACAATGAGATACCATCTCATACCAGTCACAATGACTATTATTAAAAAATTTTTAAAAATCAGACGTTGGTGAGATTACAAAGAAAAGAAATGCTTATACATTGCTGGTGGGAATGTAAATTATTTTAGTCACTGTAGAAAGCAGTTTGGAGATTTCTCAAATAACTTAAAACTGAACTACCATTCAACCCAGCAATTCCATTATTGGGTATATACCCAAAGGAAAATAAACCATTCGTCCAAAAAGACACATGCACTTGTATGTTCATTGCAGCATTATTCACAAAAGCAAAGACATGGAATCAACCTAGATGCCCACCATCTGTGGACTGGATAAAGAAAATGTGGTCATATACACATGGAATACTACACAGCCATAAAAAGAATGAAATCATGTACTTTGCAGCAACATGGATGCAGCAAATTGTTAATTTTAACTCAATACCATATGTTTTATTGTATATTTTGTAATAATATTTTATTTTTGCTATGGTAAAATTTATAAAATAGTTGATAGAAGGATTCCAAATTAAATATTATCTGCTTAAAATATATCCTTAAAGTTATCAAATTTTATTTTTTTCTAAGCAAAGAAGTTTCTCATTTAACAGTATAAACCCTTATCTTAGTATGATTGGTGGCTGAATTAATGGCATTCATAATAATTTGGGGAGTATCATATTTTACATATTTTACAAAAATAGTGCTGCCTTGTTAAATAAAACATTTTCACTATGAAATGAGGTAATTTATTTTGAAAGCTGAAAATGTGCAAGTATATTATTTCCCTGTTTAAATATGATCATTTTTATTGTAAATGTGCCAAATAAATGCCATCTGCCTGATGAAATCAGTGTTACCTTAGGATTCTTTCCAGTGCTTTTTACCATGGAAAGTACTTTGGAGTTTATCAGAACAATAGTCGATTTATACTTAATTAATTGGGTGCTTCTACTAGTTTTAAAGTGAATAAATGAAGAAGAAGTTATATAAAATTATTTTGTGTACATTTTGAGTCCACTTTTATTTGGAAACAATAGTTGAGCTGTGATATGTAGAGACTGAGTCAGTAACATTTGCTATTTGTTGATTTCTAAAATCTGCACATTTTATAATGGAAAACAATCATTCTGAGGAAAGTATCACCAGGTAGTAAATGCCAGAGTTGGCACTTGAACTTGTTTTCTTTCTCCTAATCCTCTGCATTAGTAAGAGTCCTCCAGAGAAACAAAACCAATAGTATATATATGTGTGCGTGTGTATGTATGTATGTATGTATGTATGTATGTATGTATATGTGTGTATATGTATGTGTGTATACATTTGAAGGAATTGTTCCATGAGATTGTGGAGGCTGGCAAGTCTAAAATCTGCAGTTTGAATCTGAAGACAGTCTGATGGTAGAATTTCTTCTTCTTCAGGGGAGGTCAGTCTTTTCTAATAAGGTTTCAGCTGATTGGATGAGGCCCATACACATTGTGGAGGGTAATCTGTTTTATTCAGAATCTACTGATTTAAATATTAGTATCATCTAAAAACTACCTTCATGGAAGCATTTAGAATGTTTGATCAAACATCTGGGTACTATGCCTAGCTCGGGTGACACATGAAAATAGCCAATACATATTCCTAGACCAGTGTCGGGTCTTCTTATCTTAGATTGATTATGTTTTCCAACTCGACTGTGAGTTCAAAGAAGCTGCACTCTATCATGTAGCTTCCTGGACCTTTCCCTATTAGTAGGTGTTCTGAATTTCAAAAGGTAAAATGATATATTATGCTTGTTAATTAAGATTATTTTCTCAAATATGGGGATGTTTACGTGTGAAGAGTTTCATATATTGCTTTCCAGAGGAGCTTAATTCTAGCAGATGTTTCTTAGGAATATGACTCTACTATGGTTTCACTTGTAAAAGTTCCTAATACTGACTGGATTAATTGTAGTAATTTAACATTTAAATCTAATTTTAGAAATTGTCAGATCATGTTATTGACCATTCAGTTCTTCCAGAAGGTTCTTGCTTTGTTTTCTTCCCAACTCTGCCATCTTTTATAGTCTTTTAAATTATTGACTATGTTTATTACTTCCTTTCTCCTTCCTTCCATTACCAGAAATTTATTGAGTGTCCACTGCTTGCCAGGCACTTTACTAAGCATTGAGATTAGGTAAATAAAGACTTAATTTCTGCATGTGTGGAATTTACAGGTAATATTCAAGTGAACAAAGAAATACATGAGTACTGTTTGTGTTATGAAGGAAATGAACAGAGGACAGTGAGAAACAGTAACAGGGAATTTCCGTTCACAGTATAGTTAGGGATGTACCTCTGAGGAGGTAATATTTAGGCTGCCAGTTGAAGGATAAGGAAGCAGCTTGTGAAAATCAGGAAAAAAGAAAGAAAGAAAGAGAGAGAGAGAAAGAGAGAAAGAAAGAAAGAAAAGAAAAAGAAAGAAAGAAAGAAAGAAAGAAAGAGAGAGAGAGAGAGAAAGAAAGAAAGAAAGAGGAAGGAAGGAAGGAAGGAGGGAAGGAAAAGAAAAGGAAAGGAAGGAAGGGAAGGAAAGGAGGGAGGGAGGGAGGGAGGGAGGGAGGGAAAGGAAAGGAGGAACCTTTGAGCCTGAGGGAATAGCATGTTCAAAAGATCTGGGAGTGGGGAGGTGGCATGAGATGAAGTTTGAGGTAGACAGCAGTCTCATGCAGGGTGTGTGGTATCATAATAGAGTTTCATTATAGTGCTTAATCCATTTAAAAAGCCATTGAATATTTGAAGTAGAGGAACGACAGCATCTAACTAAAGTTTTAAAAGATTGCTCTGGCTACTATGTGGATACAATATTAGAAATGAGAGCTAGAATGGAATGGAAAGAGCACTAAGAAGACTTGCAGTATTGGATCCCTTTCCAATCCTAATTGCTTTGAATGCACTTGATCCTCTTAGGATATGGAGCAAGGAAATCAAGAAAAGCTGTAAGCTAATAGAGTTGCCAGTAGCAGCAACCAGTTCACTTGGGAATAATTCCACAGTCTTGTAGTCCTGTATTGATGGCTATAGGTAGGTGAGGTGATAGGGATATGATATGGATACACAGCACCTAGGTATATACACAGACTCTAAATACATCAGCTGGAGATAAGAAGGTCTCCTCTACATAAGAATTTCTCTTGAGCCGAGATTTTGCCACTGCACTCCAGCCTGGGCAACAACAGAGCGAGACTCCACCTCAAAAAAAAAAAAAAAATTCTCAGGCTTTCAGGCTTAATATAGTTCATTTTATTTATAGCCCAAGTCAATCTCCCACTATCTTGTCCTTTGCTCACTGCACAAATTCATCCTGAACCAATCCTTTCTTACCCTCCCAGAAGAGTCAGTTAGATCATGTTCTATGCAGCCAGTAAGTATTATTCATTTCATTTCCATGCACCTATTTTTTAATTAAAATATTATTCGTGTGGGGGTGGAGTGCTATAATTCTGCCTGCACAGTTCAAGTTCAGCTGGGCCTTCTGCTCCTCAGTGTTTCGTTCCAGCTGTGTTTTTGGCTCATCTCACTCCTGCAGTTACAAGAATGTAAACACTCTGCAGCCTTATCCTCCTTATCTCAGATATTTCTCTCCATGTCCCCCATGAATTCATTGGTTCAACATTTTATTTCCATGAACTAAATCTAATACATTTTCTTTCTTCAATTATTTCCTTCTTAATCTGTTCAACTAACTACAGTGATCCATTCCACCCACTAAAATGTTGGTACTTGCTAAGGTTTTATTCTGGGTTCTATTTTTTTTATTCTGTATATTCTCTTAGTCACATGTAACTGACGAATTTCCAAGTTAATATCTGTAGCCTAGATTTCTTTTGCTAAGATTATTACTCATATTTTCAACTATTAAGTAGCTCGCCTTGTGTGGAAAACAACTACTTCCACCGACCCACTCCCCAGCCTAACATCCCAGGCTCCCTTGTTTTCTAACGTTTAGGGTGCAACATCATTCATTCAGTTGTCTAAACCAAACACCTCAGAGATATTCAGGATTGTTTCCCCTTCCTTTCCCTTTTTGAGCATTAGAAATTGTACCCCTTAATTATCTGTCGAGTCTCTTTTGTCCTTTCAATCCTCATTGCCACTTTTTTTAGCTAGGTGGTTCTTGTTTCTTTCCTGGACTACTACTGCATATTTACCCTTGAAAACTGTCAAAAGAGAGTGGATTTTCAAAAAGATGTATCTAATTATGTCATTCTCCTGACTAAAATAACTGAATGGCTCCTCATTTCCCCCATGATAAAATTCAAACTCTTTAGCATGATATTCAAGGATTTTTGTAATCTGATTCCTTTGCCTGCGTCTCTGTCATCTCTTTCCTGTTTCTTCCACTCAGGTCCCTACAGCAAGTTGAATGCCCTCAAAATCCCCTGGGCATTTTCACAATCTAAATCATATTGACGGTGTAGTAACTGACTTTCTTTTCTATCTACTGATTTTTTTTTCTTGAGGGTCGCAACTCTGTATCTTTCAGCTCTACCCCTGAACTTAGTAGAATTAGCAATTTTTGTTAAGTGAGTAAGTGGGCAATAAAGCATGACAAACATTGCCAGCCTTGTATGTGCTTTGGACCTGAAGAGGGTTGGTTTGAATCCCTCCATTTCTTCTTACTAAATGTCTCATCTGAACTTTAGTTTCCTCTTCTGTAAAATCAGTATTGTTACTTTAAGTAAAATGTTCCCTCTTAAACCTTTCTTTTGACAAGAGGTATATAGAACTTAAAAACTGATTTATCTAACATTCAAATGTACCTGAAGTTCTCAAATATCAAATTCTTTCTTATAAAGCAGAAGTTCCTTTTTCTAAGTATTGAAACTTAGTTTGACACGTGATTACGGAAATTATCATTGGAAAGTAATTGGTTGTAATGTTATAACATGTATTTAGTAATATATAATAATGGAAAAGAATGGATGTCATCTGACTCATCAACTAAAATTATAATTTTAAGGACTGGATTTCAAAAAACCAAGCAAATGTAAATTATGTATTATAAATATCATTAATGAAGATATTTCTAAGACACTAACCAATCAAGATTGATATAAAAATTACTAAAAACACTGTTTACAAGTATTCATAGAATGCAAAGGAAGCTATTAGGTTATTCTGCCTCATAACTAGTATATCATATTTAGTACCTTAAAGGAAATAAAAGTATTTCTGAAGACAGGTGGAAAGTGTTAAATCTAAGCAGTAATTTAAACTATGTAAAGTTTCTCAAGAAAGTCCTCACCCAGAAAACAATCTATTTTATTATTGGAGAGTTCTTTTTCACATGAGCAGATGAGCTCACTAATTTTTCTAGTAAGATAAATATGATACTGATGTTATGGACTTCTTTTTGCAAAGATTATTTCTTTACCAAATTTAATTTGTGACTTATCTTGCAGTTATAAGACATTCCTAACATGTGACTGTTAAAGTCTTAGAGATGGTAATATGGTTTCTTTATTATGTTTCATTATTTCTCATGTAACAAAATAGAACACAGAGTTTATTTTAAAATGTGAAAAGTTACACCAATGAAATTCATTTTTTAGTGTCAAAAATAAGGAAGTAATTAGAGTGCTTGTATAATAAGTAAGTCACTATTATGAGCAATGCCAAAGAATATATTGAACTGTTTTCTTCTTGCTTTTATTTGGAAATGAGGTACATGCTTAAAAACCAAAACAAAACAAAACAAAAACCTCAAGCAATCCCAGAGGGCAGTCTTCTTTAGTTTGTACCCAGAGAAAACCACCAATGACTATGGTGGGAAGAACTCCTTGTGGTTGGAAAACAGATGAACAAGTTGCTGAAATTCTCATTTATGTATTAAGCCAGTTCAGTCAGTCGGAGAGTTATATGAAGGATTTCTGTTGTTCAACTATCTGCTAACTGCCACATTGAATTGAAAAAAAAAGAAGAAGAAGAAAGAGAAAATCTTCCCTCTGCTGTCTTCTCCAATCAATGGACAAATGTAAATATCTGAATAGAGAATATACCTTCTAGTTTGATACTTTAACAATATAGCAAACTGTCTTTGGCAAAGATTATTTCTGACTCATTCAACCTGATTTACAGGCATTTGTAACTTTCATTGTATCTAGTTTTTGTCAGGGTCTATATGAGAAAAATAATACCAAATAGAGAAAATTCTTTTATATCTTTCATTGAAACAGTGGTTAAAAACAATGTCTACTATGTTGTTCAATGTGCTTTATATAAAGACCCATTTGATAAATTCCTCTCAAAATCGAAGAAATGCCTTTTTTCTTCTTTCCCTCTTGCTAGAATTGAGAACTAATTCAGTTTTTCCTGCTGAACTTTGCGTATATAGTATTTTATGCTCAATTATAGTAGTTTTCTTTAGACTATCTTTTTCCTGTCTTTTCCCCACCCCCCATTCTATTAATTATTTTTAATTAATGAGTCTTGCAAACCCACATTTTAGATAGCTCTTAGCCATTGAGTTCCTCCTAGGCTCAGTGGAGGGCTCGCGTCCTTTAAAAAAAAATCTGCCCCGCTTTAGCAGAGTGTCACACTTTCTTCCTCCTCCCGGGTATGGGGCACCTTACTGCAGCTCAGAGAAAACGGAGTAAATCTTGCGTGTCTTCTGGATCTCTGTGGTTCCTCTCATTTTTCTATGGTTTGAATAATTTCATGATTTTACTGAATCTGTGACTTTATTAATTATTGCCTCAAACCTTTTTAAATTTATTTGAAACCACTAGTAATTTATTATATTTTAGTTCAAATGGAAAAAAAAGATCAGAAACTAAAACCATAATTAGAGTCTTTATTTTTTTTTAAATACTTTCTAAACACCAATCCTGTTGCCTTCCCAGCTGTGAACATAGTTAATTAGCAAGATCTTGAGGGAATCTGAAGGCTGAGATCCCAAAGGCTTCATACATTTTTTTCAAATAATTATTTACCAACCTAGTACCTCTCCCTTTTAAATTAAGTTATTATATTATATATTTGGGAGTTTAAAAGGTTAAATTATTTTGATTGCCAGTATGCTGCCAAATATTGGGTTAAATTTAAGTATTTCCAAAAACTATGCTCTCAAATGTGCAATTGCACGTTTGAGAGTGACTGGTAATTTCATCAATGCCAGATGATTATCATTCCTCTTTCTGAAAAGACATTTTTGATAGAAAGTTATTTTTTTCTTTCTTATTACTAAATGTCAAAGAGTTTTGTTTAGCAATGTCATTTAATTCTTAGAACTTTTTCCAAGTCATATGCCAAAAAACACATAGAGATATATTACGGAAACTTATTTTGAATTGATGTACCAATTGACAACTAGATTATATTCTCTTTCAAAATTGTTGAAAGCAAAGAATTAGAAGTCACTTCAATTGCAAAAAGATTTGTTACCCCATCATCATAATCATCACTTTTTCAATTTCTGAAAACTATCTCCAAAAGTCTTTACCAAGATTTTTTAAATGGTCCAATATCTGTTATTTTTTCACTTAAAGTCATTAAAGTCATTTAATCTGAGATATTCATAAAGGGTTGGGAAAATTAAAATGTTAATTTTGATACATTTCCACAGTATAAACTTTTTCAATATAAAATGTGTGTATCTTGCACTTTTGTCATAAACTTGAAGTTACAGATTTGGTTCATTGACGTAGTGGAAAATACTTGCCATGTAACCTCATTGGCCCAAACAGTCCTCTTTATCAAATCTTACAGGTGAATTAGACTTACTTTCTGCCAGAAAAATTCTGACTTCATTTTTCAATCAAAATTTGTTAATGTTTCTTTTCTGATTTTTTTTTTTTTTTTTTTTTTTTTTTTTTTTTTTTTTTTTTTTTTGGTGAGATAGGGTCTGGTTCTGTCGCCTGGGCTGGAGTTCAGTGGCGCATTCTCAGTGCACTGCAGTCTCTGCCTCCTGAGTTCAAGTGATTCTCATGCCTCAGCGTCCCAAGAAGCTGGGGTTATAGGCCCCTGCCACCACACCCAGCTTTTTTAAATTTTATTTTATTTTATTTTATTTATTTATTTATTTTTGATAGAGATGGAGTTTTGCCACGTTGGCAAGGTTGGTCTTGGATTCCTGGCCTTGGGGGATCTGCCTGCCTTGGCCTCCCAAAGTGCTGGGATTACAGGTGTGAGCTACTGCACCCAGCCTCTTTTTATTTTTATTTTTTGGCAGAGTTTCGCTCTTGTTGCCCCAGCTGAAGTGCAATGGCACAATCTCAGCTCACCACAACCTCTGTCTCCCAGGTTCAAGTGATTCTCCTGCCTCAGCCTCCCAAGTAGCTAGAATCACAGGCATGCGCTACCACACCCGGCTAATTTTGTATTTTTAGTAGAGATGGGGTTTCACCATGTTTCCCAGGCTGATCTTGAACTCCTGACCTCAGGCGATTCACCTGCCTCAGGCTCCCAAAGTGTTGGGATTACAGGCATGAGCCATCATGCTCAGCCCCGGCCCTTTTTTTAAATATTATAAACACCACTGAGAAATAATTTATAGAACACAGTTTACATGATTAATAAAAATCATAATGTCAAGATTAAAATGATGCAGATATAATTAGATTGATTTATCTATTTAAAAATAAAATATAAAACAAGGTAATTGTTTCTCATTTGTTAATTTGTAATAAAGCAGTGTAATATGTAGCAGAAACTACAAGTTATTTATGAACTAGAAAGTATGAAACAGTTCCAAGTATTATATTACTTGGAAGTATGTATGTATGCATATATTAATTTCTGGTGTTGGGCATTTAGAAATAACATACACAATTCAATTGATGTAATCCATCACATAAACAGAAACAATGACAAAAACCACATGATTATTTCAATAGATGCAGAAAAGGCCTTTGATAAAATGCAACATCCCTTCATGTTAAAAACTCTCAACAAACTAGGTGTTGATGGAACATATCTCAAAATAATAACCACCATTTATGACAAACCCACAGCCAATATCATACTGAATGCACAAAATCTGGAAGCATTCCCTTTGAAAACTGGCACGAGACAAGGATGCCCTCTCTAACCACTCCTATTCAACATAGTATTGGAAGTTCTGGCCAGGGCAATCAGGTAAGAGGAAAAAATAAAAGGTATTCAAATAAGAAGAGAGGAAGTCAAACTGTCTCTGTTTGCAGATGACATGATCCTATATCTAGAAAACCCCAAGGTCTCAGCCCAAAAGCTCCTTAAGCTGATAAGCAACTGCAGCAAAGTCTCAGGATACCAAATAAGTATGCAAAAATCACAAGCATTCCCATACACCAAAAATAGACAAGAGAAGAGCCAAACATGAATGAACTCCCATTCACAATCGCTACAAAGAGAATAAAATACCTAGGAATACAGCTAACAAGGGATGTGAAGGACCTCTTTAAGGAGAACTACAAACCATTGCTCAAGGAAATAAGAGAGGACACAAACAAATGGATAAACATTCCATTCTCATGGATAGGAAGAATCGATATTGTGAAAATGGCCACACTGCCTGAAGTAATTTATAGATTCAGTGCTATTCCCATCAAACTACCATTGACCTCCTTCACAGAATTAGAAAAAGCTACTTTAAATTTCATATGGAATCAAAGAAGACCCCATATAGCCAAGACAATCCTAAGCAGAAAGAATGAAGCTGGAAGCATCATGCTACCTGACTTCAAACTATACTACAAGGCTACGGTAACAAAAACAGCATGGTACTTGTACCAAAACAGACACGTAGACCAATGAAACAGAATAGAGACCTCAGAGATAAGACCACACATCTCTAACTATCTTTGACAAACCTGACAAAAACAAGCAATGGGGAAAGGAATTCCTATTTAATAAATGGTGCTGGGAAAACTGGGTACCCATATGCAGAAGACTGAAACTGGACCCCTTCCTTACACCTTACACAAAAGTCATCTCAAGATGGCTGAAATACTTAAATGTAAAACCCAAAACCATAAAAACTCTAGAAGAAAATCTAGGTAATACCGTTCAGGACATAGGCATGTGCAAAGATTTTATGATGAAATTGCCAAAAGCAATTGCAACATTGCTAAAATTGACAAATGGGATCTACTTAAACTAAAGAGCTTCTGCACAGCAAAAGAAACTGTCATCAGAATGAACAGGCAACCTGCAGAATGGAAGAAAATTTGTGCAACCTACCCGTCTGACAAAGGTCTAATATCCGGAATTTACAAGAAACATAAATTTACAAGAAAAAAGCAATCCCATCAAAAACTGGGCAAAGGACATGAACAGACACTTCTCAAAGGAAGACATTTATGTGGCCAACAAACATATGAAAAAGCTCAACATCACTCATTGGTAGAGAAATGCAAATCAAAACCACAATGAGAAACCATCTCACACCTGTCAGAATGGTGATTATTAAAAAGTCAAGAAACAAGAGATGCTGGTGAGGCTGTGGAGAAATAGGAATGCTTTTGCATTGTTGGTGGGAATGTAAATTAGTTCAACAATTATGGAAGACAGTGTGGCAATTCCTCCAAGACCTAGAACCAGAAGTATCATTTGACCTAGCAATCCCTTTACTGGGTATATACCTAAAGGAATATAAATCATTCTGTTGTAAAGATACATGCACACATATGTTTATTGCAGCTCTATTCACAATAGCAAAGACATGGGACTAACTCAAATGGTCATCAGTGATAGACTGGATAAAGAAAATGTGGTACATATTACACCACGGAATACTATACAGCCATAAAAAGGAATGAGATCATGGCCTTTGCAGGGACATGGATGAAGCTGGAAGCCATCATCCTCAACAAACTAACACAGGAACAGAAAACGAAACACCGCATGTTCTCACTTATAAGTAGGAGTTGAACAATGAGAACACATGGACACAGGGAGGGGGACAACACACACCAGGGCATGTCAGGGGCGTGAGGGGAAGGAGATCAGTACAAATAGCTAGTGCATGCAAGGCTTAATACCTACATGACAGGTTGATAGGTGCAGCAAGCCACCATGGCGCACATTTACCTGTGTAACAAACCTGCATGTTCTGTACACATGTATCCCAGATCCTAAAGTAAAATAAAATTTAAATAAAAATAAATTTAACAAATTAATTTTGTTAAATATAATGATCAAACTTTCTACATATTTAATGAAAGATAAAAATACACATTGCTGGCTGGGTGCAGTGGCTCGTGCCCGTAATCCCAGCGCTTTTGGAGGCCGAGGCGGGTGGAGTTCGAAACCAGCCTGGCCAACAGGTGAAACTCCATCTCTACTAAAAATACAAAATTAGCTGGTCTTGTTGTTGCCAACCTGTAGTCCCAGCTACTGGGGAGGCTGAGGCAGGAGAATTGCTTAAACCTGGAAGGTAGAGGTTGCAGTGAGCTGAGATCGCACCACTGCCCTCCAGCCTGGGCGACGGAGTGAGACTCTGTCAGAAGGAAAAAAAAAAGAATACATGTTGCTAAAAATGCTTGGTTTGGTGGTCAGTCAATAATTTGACCTTTGCAGAAAGATACAGGAAATATAAAACGTTTGATAAAATAAATTAATATGAGGGTTATTTAACAGGAATAAATGCTTCAATTTAATAGTGTTATATATCTAATTGAATGATGGAGGTTTTATTTGAATGAAAATAACATGAAATTTTTATCTGCAGATTTTAGCCAGTATATCTAGGAATATTTAATAGTTTTGAAAAATAGTCTATTTATGTTAAAATAATCAGTATCACTAAACATTTACTTATTTCAGCTGTTTGAATATTTCTTTCTTTCCGGTGGACATACCATAACCATTGTGAATAGCAGGAAAGGTATGATTTTTGTCAAATATGTGAGAGAAAAAGCCATTTTCAACATATGGTTCTTTTGCCTTACTTTCATGAGTGTCTCCCTCAACAGTGAAGCCGTCTCCCACTGGTCTACTCTACATTGTCTGAATTCAGAGTTAAAATACCCTCATTCTAGTGTCAGAGTTTACCTGTAACAGGAATATGTGAAAGACCAGATAAAGCACACATTAGCAGGCCTTACCTGGTCATGTAAGTTACTTCACCAAATCCAGTAAAATCCCAAAGGTTTTTACACCTCGGGACAATGCTGATAGTAACTTGAGATAGATAATTTGGTGTCTTTCTTTTGTAAGATAGAAAAAAGTTCAGTATTAAAGCAGCTAGGGAATGGAGAATCTACATGAGTGGATCAATCTTGGAGAACCACACTAGGTCTTGGCAGATCAAATTTAGGAAAGAGAGATATGAAAGGTAAATATCTAGAAATTGATTACTTTAAAACTGTTGATGCTTTTGTTGTCCTAGGAAAGTCTCTCAAACCATACCCCAGTCAGTCTTTGGATTCCAAGAGCAAATTTTTGATGAGAGAGGAAGTGGGAGCTGATAGTTCTTAAGAATTGGTTGGAAACTGGCACAGTATTACTCCTGTCATATTTTATCGGTCAAAGTAGTTACAGAGGCCATCTGAAATCAAGGAGAAGACATCGAAACCACTTCTCTATGGGAGAAGTGTCAAAGGATTTGTGATCATCTTTAATATGCCTCTGCTACTATTTGCTAGACACTGTGTTAGGTCATTGGAGTAAAATAATGAATACAATAGACATAATGGTTTGTTGCATGAAGCATATGGTCTAACAGAGGAGACAAACGAGTGATTATAATATTGTGTGATAAACACCATGATAAGAGAATATAGGGTGCTATGGAATCATACAGGAGGGGCCCCTAAACCAGAGAGAACTGGAATTCAGGCACAGCTCCCCAAAGGAAGTACCCTGAGAACTCTATTGTGAACCAAGTCTTATTGATATGATAATAATATAGCTATACCTTTTGAAAACATATTTCTCACTCGTGCTAGACTTGAAGGAAATTAGTGACAGATTTTCAGTAATAGTATAACTTTGAATTTGTGCAGAGATTATCTAGATCTGAGGGAAAATGGGCATTATTTTGTTTATAAAGAATAGAATTGGAGGGATCATTTTCTCAGTACCCAGCAGTAGCAACCTCCCCTGGAAAATTATTTGGAAAAATGGCCTCATATCAGAAGAATTTGCTTGAACTATATTTGGCAGTTTACCAAGTCTGTCCATATGGCTTATATTTTTCTATTGATAAATGTTCTTTTCTCTGAAAAGGAAAAACCTGGCAACAAGGCCTGTGAACAAACAACGGTTTTTCTGTTTAAGGTTTATATAGGCCTATTCCTACAGTTTTCAGCATATGCATGTGAGTCTCTGTCAGTTTTCTAGAACATTAGAAAAGGAAATGAGACCGGTTGGTTGAATGGTTTGATCAGTTCGTTTTGGGTTTAGATACACTAATCTGCAAGAACGTAGACTTCCAATGTAAAGATCAGCAAAGCAAAGACTTCTGGATAAAGGCTGAGTCAAGGCTGTAGGATTTGCTTTAGTAGCAGTTTGAAAGGAACTTGAAAATAAAACTTAACTAAGAAGCTCTTGCTTTTCAAGAATGCTGTTTATCAGAGAAACAATAAAATTATTGGAATAAATTATTAATGAAATTATTAGAAAGTTTATAGCAATGAAAATATGATTAATGAAAGTTGTATTAATGATAGAGATTACCTAAAGATTTGGGACATGAGATCTTGAGCCAGCGTAGGTAAATTTCATGTAAACATTGGGTCAGATCTTAATGGTCTAAGTAAGGTGTTATATGTTTAGAAGTAATTGAATTCTACTGTATCCTCTTTTTCTTCATTGCTGTTTTTTGTGCTTTATGCCTTTGACTTCTTACATAAAAGCATGGTGTTACTCTGGTGCACTTCCATCATAGAGTGTCTCTCCTATTTCCGCTCTTGCATCCCATTGCATAGTCAGTTTATATTGGCCCTAGATATAACTGTCATTCCCTAGACATTAAGTAATGGAAATATTTTTTCTTTGCATTGCCAATAAATGCTGGATAGGATGTATATATTTTCATTTAACAGTGAGAAGTGCTTTTTCCCCTTTACTTCATTGCTGTTATTTGTAATGTTTGGAAAGGAACCTGAGATACCAGTCTGGATGTGAGACTAAGTAATTATTCTATTTGATAGAATTCGCTAACTCAAACAGGATGAGTAAGATGAATACTTGGCAAGCCTTTGGTACTTATGCAGTTGCTTTTTATGCATAGGATTTTATCATTCTATGGATATTTTTATGTTTTTCAATCCTCTTTTCAAATTATTTTCCTCTCTATAATGTCGTATTCAAGCAATTGTCATCTGTTCCATTAAATATTACGGTGTCTTTGCCACCCTGTTTACTGAAAGGGAGTTTAGATAAAGCAAGCAGGTTATCACATACGGCATTGAATACAGTGTAAGCAAAGTTGACTGTTTTTCCTGCAAAGTTATGTTGTAGAATTTATTATGCCTTTTCCTATCACCATATAGTATCTTGAAATAATTACAGTACAGACTGAGAAAGACAGGGATTTGTCAGCTACTTCATTTCTTTAACTTCCAATGTCACAGAAAAGTATGAACATATCTTCCTAACTTTATCCATTTTAGTATGTAACAGCCTTTACAAATTTTAGCCTGAATCACTTGTATTTTACCTAAGTTTTTATTTTTGATTGAGATATAGATTCTTAAACTCTTTGCAGTAATCCTATACATATTTAAGAACTATTATCTTTTTCTCTTCATATCTTCTCTGCTGCTTCCTTTTAAAACCTTTCCTAAAGGATTTAAAACCTTTCTTAAAGGAACCTCTAAAGGGTTCTCTTTTAAAACATTGAATCATCTTTACTGTTCTTTCATGACCCTTTAAAACTTCTCTGTGACAGAAATGAAGCCCAAACCTCAGTTCTAAGTATGATCGCTCACTTTTCCATTTCTGTCTTTCAAATAGTCTAATGCTTCCTGGGACAAATAGACTTTACTCTGAAAATATGTTCTTTTAAAATGCAATTGGAAGACAGATTTCACATACCCTCATTTATGAATGCATTGTCAATGAATTATGTGTATTGACTCAACTTGTGAAAATAAAAGTCAAGTAAGGCTCAGAAAAAAAAATTCTCTGTAATCAGTTTAAATCTTACTATACCAAAGTAAATTTGATTGAAAATATATAGAACTTTGATATAGTTGACTGTCAAGTTTTGAACTGAGAAAGAATATATTCCTTCCTCTCAAGTTGCTATAAAAAAAGCGTTATTAGGCCAGGCGCGGTGGCTCAAGCCTGTAATCTCAGCAGTTTGGGAGGCCGAGACGGGCAGATCATGAGGTCAGGAGATCGAGACCATCCTGGCTAACACGGTGAAACCCCGTCTCTACTAAAATACAAAAAAAAACTAGCCGGGCGAGGTGGCAGGCGCCTGTACTCCCAGCTACTCGGGAGGCTGAGGCAGGAGAATGACATGAACCCGGGAGGCGGGGCTTGCAGTGAGCTGAGATCCAGCCACTGCACTCCAGCCTGGGCAACAGAGCCAGACTCTGTCTCAAAAAACAAAACAAACAAACAAAAAAAAAGCGTTATTTTCTGTGGATTGGATTTCATTTCCTTCCTTCCTTCCTTCCTTCCTTCCTTCCTTCCTTCCTTCCTTCCTTCTTTCCTTCCTTCCTTCCTTCCTTCCTTCTTTCCTTCCTTCCTTCTTTCCTTCCTCTGTCTCTCTTTTCTTTTCCTTTCTTTTCTTTTCTTTTTTTTTTTTTTTTCTGACAAGGTTGCTCTCTGTTGCCCAGGCCGGAGTGCAGTGGCATGATCATGGCTCACTCCAATCTCAACCTCTCTGGGTCTTAGAAAATAGAAGGATCATTTTTCTATCAGTCATTTGAAAATGGAAGGTGTATCTCCATCTTAGTAAGGATAGCATTTTTATCATATGGTGGCAGATTTTGCACTTAGGTAAAGGGAGAAAATAAGGTCATTGACTTGGAAAAACTCTAGAAAGTTACTTTAATATAATCTGTGAGGCCCAAACCCTCGTAAATAAAGTATATTTTTAAAATTATGGAACAAACACCTCAATTCACTTCAGTAGACATTTAGAGTGCCTACAGTAAGTTCAGTGTCAAGAATAGAAATTTCCAATGACATGTCCTCTTTGGGCTACCAACAGTTAGTTAGGTCTTCGATTTCCCATTCATCACCCTATTTTTCATGTAATGACCCACATGACCTGACACTTAACTGTGTGCCTGGAAGTACAAGGAAGAGTGAGAAAAAATTACAGGAGAAAATTCTTTAAAGAATATATATCTATTTTTATTTTAAAAGTCATATTCTGCACATGTATCCCAGAACCTAAAGTATAATAATAATAATAATAAAGTCTATTTTTTTTGAAAGGAGGATTTCTTCATTCAGCTTTCCTGCCGTTCTCTGGTTGCTAGCAAATATTGCAGAGGGAAATGAAAACAAAATGGGAAAATCCTTTCTATGGCAAGTTCAGGTTTGGGAAAGACAATATCATAGACCCAGAGAATATTGAGTCTCAGCTTACTGAATATTCTAGGTCCAGCTTTTCTTATCTCTCAATTACTGAGTCTTGAGAAGATAAATTGACTGTTCTAAGGATTCATAGCCATGACTAAATCTCCTATTCTTATCCAGTGCCTTTCTTAATAAGAAGCCAAAAAATATGATAGGGTCTACTCAGTAAATTGTAATGTGTTAGTTTTATAAATCAATGTTGTAAATGGTGAGATCAATGCATGTAGTTATATGGCATTTTAATTTATTATATGATAACATTTGACTCCTTTGAAGTTACTGGACTAAATGCAACAAAAATTAGAAATGTGGCCATAAAAGTGACCATAAAAGTAATGTAATTAATAGTTAATATTTAGATCTCAGGCAAAGCATGTGGAAATATTTAACAGAGAACTAAAATCAAGCTTATTAGTACAAGCATGCCTTGTTTAATTTTTGTTTATGTTATTGGGCTTTGCAGATAATTTCTTTTTGTTTTTTACAAATTGAAGGTTTGTGGCAGTCCTGCATTGAGCAAGTCTATCAGCGCCATTTTCCAATAGCACATGCTCACTTGTATCTAGTATATCTGTGTCACATTTTGGTAATTCTCACAATATTTCAAATAATTTTGTTATAACTTTTATAATGATCTTATATCTGAAATCAGATTTTTGATGTTAGTATTGTAATTATTCTGGGGTGCCACAAATTGCTCCCATGTAAGACTGCAAACTTAAGCCATAAATGGGTGTTTTCCAACCGCTCCACTGACGGCAGTTCTCATCTCCCTTTTCTCGGGCCTATTCCCAGACACATGACAGTGTTGAAATTAGCCCAATTAATTACCCTACAATGGCCTTTAGTTGTTCAGGTGAAAGGAAGAGTCACACATCTCTCAGTTTAAATCAAAATCTGGAAATGATTAAGCTTAATGAGGAAGGCAAGCGGCAAGCTAGGCCTCTTGTGCTAAACTATTATCCAAGTTGTGAATGCAAAGGAAAATTCTTGAATGAAATTAAAAGTGCTATTCCAGTGAACTTATCAATGATAAGAAAGTAAAGCGGCCATATTGCTGATATGGAGAAAGTTTGAATGGTCTGCATAGAAAATCAAACCAGCCACAACATTCCCTTTAAGCCAAACCCTAATCCAGAGCAAGCCCTAACTCTCTTCATTTCTGAGAAGGCTGAGAGAAGTGATGAAGCTGCAGAAGAAAATGGTAAAGCTAGTAGAGGTTGGTTCATGAGGTTTAAGGAAAGAAGCCATCTCTACAACATAAAAGTACAAGGTGAAGAAGCAAGTGCTAATGGAGAAGCTACAGCAAGTTATCCTGATCTAGCTGAGATCATTGATGAAGGTGGCTACACTAAACAACAGATTTTCAGTGGAGACACAGCAGCCTTGGAAGAAGATGCCATAGGACTTTCATAGCTAGAGAGGAGAACTCAATGCCTGGCTTCGTAGCTCCAAAGGACAGACTGATTCTCTTCTTAAAGCCTAATGCAGCTGGTGACATTAAGTTGAAGCCAATACCTACTTAGCATTTGGAATATCCTAGAGCCCTTAAAAATTATGCTAAATCTACCTTACCTATAAATGGAACAAGAGTTTAGATGACAGCACATCTGTTTACAGCACGATTTACTGTTTTAAGCCCACTGTTGAGACCTACTGCTCAGAAAAAAGAAAATTATTTTCAAAATATGCATGTCTTTACAGCAGCATGATTTATAATCCTTTGGGTATATATCCAGTAATAGGATGGCTGGGTCAAATGATATTTCTAGTTGTAGATCCTTCAGGAATCGCCACACTGTCTTCCACAATGGTTGAACTAGTTTACAGTCCCACCAACAGTGTAAAAGTGTTCCTGTTTCTCCACATCCTCTCTAGCACCTGTTGTTTCCTGACTTTTTAATGATTGCCATTCTAACTGGTGTGAGATGGTTTGATTTGCATTTCTCTGATAGCAAGTGATGATGAACATTTTTTCATGTGCCTGTTGGCTATATAAATGTCTTCTTTTGAGCAGTGTCTGTTCATTTCCTTTGCCCACTTTTTGATGGGGTTGTTGTTTTGTTCTTGTAAATTTGTTTGAGTTTTTGTAGGTTCTGAATATTAGCCCTTTGTCAGATGAGTAGATTGCAAAAGTTTTCTCTCCCATTCTGTAGGTTGCCTGTTCACTCCGACAGTACTTTCTTTTGCAGTACAGAAGCTCTTTAGTTTAATTAGATCCCATTTGTCAATTTTGGCTTTTGTTGCCCTTGCTTTTGGTGTTTTAGACATGAAGTCCTTGCCCATGCCTATGTCCTGAATGGTATTACCTAGGTTTTCTTCTAGGGTTTTTATGGTTTTAGGTCTAACATTTAAGTCTCTAATCCATCTTGAATTAATTTTTGTATAAGGAAGGGATCCAGTTTCAGCTTTCTACTTATGGCTAGCCAATTTTCCCAGCACCCTTTATTAAATAGGGAATCCTTTCCCCATTTCTTGTTTTTGTCAGGTTTGTCAAAGATCAGATGGTTGTAGATGTGTGGTATTATATCTGAGGGCTCTGTTCTGTTCCATTGGTCTATATCTCTGTTTTGGTACCAGTACCATGCTTTTTAGGTTACTGTAGCCTTGTAGTATATTTTGAAGTCAGGTAGCATGATGGCTCCAACTTTGTTGTTTTGACTTAGGATTCTTTTGGCAATGTGGGCTCTTTTTTGGTTCCATATGAACTTGAAAGTAGTTTTTTCCAATTCTGTGAAGAAAGTCATTGGTAGCTTAATGGGGATGTCATTGAATCTATAAATTACTTTGGGCAATATGGCCATTTTCACGATATTGATTCTTCCTATCCATGAGCATGGAACATTCTTCCATTTGTTTGTGTCCTCTTTTATTTCATTGAGCAGTGGTTTGTAGTTCTCCTTGAAGAGGTCTGTCCCATGTAAGTTGGATTCTTAGGTATTTTATTCTCTTTGAAGCAATCGTGAATGGGAGTTCATTCATTATTTGGCTCTCTGTTTGTCTGTTACTGGTGTAAAGGAATGCTTGTGATTTTTGCACATTGATTTTGTATCCCGAGACTTTGCTGAAGTTGTTTATCAGCTTAAGGAGATTTTGGGCTGAGACAATGGGGTTTTCTAAATATACAATCATGTCATCTGCAAACAGGGACAATTTCACTTCTTCTTTTCCTAATTGAATACCCTTTATTTCTTTCTCTTGCCTGATTGCCCTGGCCGGAACTTCCAACACTATATTGAATAGGAGTGGTGAGAGGGCATCCCTGTCTTGTGCCATTTTTTAAGGGGAATGCTTCCAGTTCTTGCCTGTTCAGTATGATATTGGCTGTGGGTCTGTCATAAATAGCTCTTATTATTTTGAGATACGTTCCATCAATACTGAATTTATTGAGAGTTTTTAGCATGAAGGGCTGTTGAATTTTGTCGAAGGTCTTTTCTGTATCTATTGAGATAATCATGTGGTTTTTGTCTGTGGTTCTGTTTATATGCTGGATTTTGTTTATTGATTTGCATATGTTGAACCAGCCTTGCATCCCAGGGATGAAGCCCACTTGATCATGGTGGATAAGCTTTTTGATGTGCTGCTGGATGCGGTTTGCCAGTATTTTATTGAGGATTTTTGCATCGATGTTCATCAGGGATATTGGTCTAAAATTCTCTTTTTTTGTTGTGTCTCTACCAGACTTTGGTATCAGGATGATGTTGGCCTCATAGAACGAGTTAGGGAGGATTCCCTCTTTTTCTATTGATTGGAATAGTTTCAGAAGGAATAGTACCAGCTCCGCTTTATACCTCTGGTAGAATTTGGCTATGAATCCATCTGGTCCTGGACTTCTTTTGGTTGGTAGACTATTAATTATTGCCTCAATTTCAGAGCTTGCTATCGGTCTATCGAGGGATTCAACTTCTTCCTGGTTTAGTCTTGGGAGAGTGTATGTGTCCAGAAATTTATCCATTTCTTCTAGGTTTTCTAGTTTATTTGCGTAGAGGTGTTTATAGTATTCTCTGATGGTAGTTTGTATTTCTGTGGGGTCGGTGGTGATATCCCGTTTATCATTTTTTATTACATCTATTTGATTCTTCTCTCTTTTCTTCTTTATTAATCTTGCTAGTGGTCTATCAATTTTGTTGATCTTTTCAAAAAACGAGCTCCTGCATTCATTGATTTTTTTGAAGGGTTTTTTGTGTCTCTATCTCCTTCAGTTCTGCTCTGATCTTAGTTATTTCTTGCCTTCTGCTAGCTTTTGCTAGTGTTTGCTCTTTTTTCTCTAGTTCTTTTAATCGTGATGTTACAGTGTCAATTTTAGATCTTTCTTGCTTTCTCTTGTGTGCATTTAGTGCTATAAATTTCCCTCTACACACTGCTTTAAATGTGTCCCAGAGATTCTGGTACATTGTGTCTTTGTTCTCATTGGTTTCAACGAACATCTTTATTTCTGTCTTCATTTTGTTATGTACCCAGTAGTCATTCAGGAGCAGGTTGTTCAGTTTCCATGTAGTTGAGCGGTTTTGATTGAGTTTCTTAGTCCTGAGTTCTAGTTTGATTGCACTGTGGTCTGAGAGACAGTTTGTTATAATTTCTGTTCTTTTACATTTTTGACGAGTGCTTTACTTCCAACTATGTGCTCAATTTTGGAATAAGTGCGATGTGGTGCTGAGAAGAATGTATATTCTGTTGATTTGGGGTGGAAAGTTCTGTAGATGTCTATTAGGTCCACTTGATGCAGAGCTGAGTTCAATTCCTGGATATCCTTGTTAACTTTCTGTCTCGTTGATGTGTCTAATGTTGACAGTGGGGTGTTAAAGTCTCCGATTATTATTGGGTGGGAGTCCAAGTCCCTTTGTAAGTCTCTAAGGACTTGCTTTATGAATCTGGGTGCTCCTGTATTGGGTGCATATATATTTAGGATAGTTAGCTCTTCCTGTTGAATTGATCCCTTTACCATTATGTAATGGCCTTCTTTGTCTCTTTTGATCTTTTTTGGCTTAAAGTCTGTTTTATCAGAGACTAGGATTGCAACCCCTGCCTTTTTTTGTTTTCCATTTGCTTGGTAGATCTTCCTCCATCCCTTTATTTTGAGCCTATGTGTGTCTCTGCATGTGAGATGGGTCTTCCGAATACAGCACACCGATGGGTCTTGACTCTTTATCCAATTTGCCAGTCTGTGTCTTTTAATTGGAGCATGTAGCCTGTTTACATTTAAGGGTAGTATCGTTATATGGGAATTTGATCCTGTCATTATAATGTTAGCTGGTTATTTTGCTCGTTAGTTGATGCAGTTTCTTCTTAGCATTGATGGTCTTTACAATTTGGCTGGTTTTTGCAGTGGCTGGTATCAGTTGTTCCTATCCATGTTTAGTGCTTCCTTCAGGAGCCCTGCTCTTGTAAGGCAGGCCTGGTGGTGACAAAATTTCTCATCGTTTGCTTGTCTGTAAAGGATTTCACTTCTCCTTTCACTTATGAAACTCAGTTTGGCTGCATATGAAATTCTGGGTTGAAAATTCTTTTCTTTAAGAATGTTGAATATTCACCCCCACCCACTTCTGACTTGTAGAATTTCTGCAGAGAGATCCGCTGGTAGTCTGATGGGCTTCCCTTTGTGGGTAGCCCGGCCTTTCTTTCTGGCTGCCCTTAATATTTTTTCCTTTATTTCAACTTTGGTGAATCTGACAATTATGTGTCTTGGAGTTGCTCTTCTTGAGGAGTATCTTTGTGGCATTCTCTGTATTTCCTGAATTTGACAGAAAGGACATCCACAGCAAAACCCCATCTATACGTCACCATCATCAAAGACCAAAGGTAGATAAAACCACAAAGATGGGGAGAAACCAGAGCAGAAAAGCTGAAAATTCTAAAAATCAGAGCACCTATTCTCCTCCAGAAGAACACAGCTCCTCGTCAGCAGTGGAACAAAACTGGACAGAGAATGTCTTTGACAGGTTGACAGAAGTAGGCTTCAGACGATTGGCAATAACAAACTTCTCTGAGCTAAAGGAGGATGTTTGAACCTATCGGAAAGAAGCTAAAAACCTTGAAAAAAGATTAGATGTATGGTTAACTAGAACAAACAGCATAAAGACCTTAAATGACCTGATGGAGCTGAGAACCATGGCACGAGAACTACATGACGCATGCACAAGCTTCAGTAGTCAATTCGATCAAATGGAAGAAAGGGTATCAGTAATTGAAGATCAAATGAATGAAATGCAGCAAGAAGAGAAGTTTAGAGAAAAAAGAGTAACAAGAAATGAACAAAGTCTCCAAGAAATATGGGACTATATGAAAAGACCAAATCTACATCTGATTGGTGTACCTAAAAGTGACGGAGAGAATGGAACCAACTTGGAAAACACTCTTCAGGATATTATCCAGGAGAACTTCCCCAACCTAGCAAGGCAGGCTGACATTCAAAGTCTCAAGTCGTATTATATAAGAAATACATTTTGTAATACTATAGCTGCCATAGACAGTGATTTGTTTGATGGATCTGGGCAAAGTAAATTGAAAGCCTTCTGGAAAGTATTCACCAGTCTAGATGCCATTGAAAACTTTTGTGATTCGTGGGAGGAGATCAGAATATCAACATTAACAGGAGTTTGGAAGAAGTTGATTTCAGACCTCATAAGTGACTTTGAGGGATTCAAGACTTCAATGGAAGTCTTTGATTTCTGGAAACTACAGCCATCTATGTGTGCTATTTAAATCTGAACTAGCAATGCAATGCATTGGTAATTTGGTCACAGAAGTGGCAAGAGTTGTATACAGCAATACCTGGTATGATCAATACCTTGTATTGATCATATAGCTCCTCAGTGTTCTTCATCCTAGAATTTTTGCCATAGTGTTTCACTCACTTTTGAGCCAGCTAATGCCCCGGTCAGATCTGAACTGTCTTTCTTTCTTCTTACCTTTATCCTTTTTGTTTCTCCTTGTTTCCTTCTTTTTTGAAGGCAAATTCCTTCTTCACACAAAATTCCTGACTTCAAGAGTTGGTAATCTAGTAGGACAGACATATAAGAAACTGAAAAATTATATGACAATATGATAAATGTTATAGTAGAGAAAAACAGTCTATGGGATTTCTGAGGGATTCCAAACTCAGATTGAGAATGTGGTCAGGAAATATTTCCAAGAGGAGCTAACACTTGAACTGCCTCTCAATTAGGAGCTAGCCTAGCAATGAAAAGGAGCTGGAGATATTGGACAGATGCCTAAATGAATCCTTAAAAGATCACTCGGAGTTGGAAACCAGATAGTTCTCAGGCTTAGTTGATCAAATGCCAAGAACAGGGTGGGAACCTTAATGGGAGATGAAGCCAAATGATCTGATATAGCAGAAGCTGAGACAAAGTGGACTTTGAAAATGAGTCCAAGGATTGGAGCAAAGCAAGGATTCCTTAGGCATTCACTGTTCATTAGAGTAAAAAAGAGAAGAGTTGAACATCGGAGGCTAGAGAATGCCAGCATTTAAGGGGTAAGCAGAAACAAAGAGACTGTGAGGAAGACTGAGGAGTAGCCAGAGACTGACAGTGTCAGAGTAAACTGGACTAGAGGACCGAGACACTGCCCCTTTATTTACTAATACTATAATGAAGGAAAGAATTGGGATACAAATGGAAGGAAGTTTATAGGTAGATAGCTAGAAGCTGAGTCTCTGTTTGTCTTTGGAGCAAATGAAAGTGTACTAATCTAATGAGAGTATAGAGGGGTGGGAGTGAGGGACAGGGGAAATATGAAGTACCTCTTGTGAAGAATCTAAGTATAGCTAGTAAGGAACTCCTGGCCTCAAGTGATCCTCCCATTTTGCCCTCCCAAAGTGCTGGGATTACAGGCACATGCCACTGCACCCAGCCAACAGTAAATAATTATAGCTTGTTTTTGTATACCTTGCACTAGTTATTCTGTGTTCCTTGGAGGTAACAGCAACAGTCAGGCTGCACCCCTTTCTGCATCATGCCCTTTCTTTCTCTCATTGAAAGGGCTGGGAACCCTGCATGAAATGTTGAAGACTGGGCAGGGTTAAGAACACCCACATAGGGCCAGGGGCAGTGGCTCATGCCTGTAATCCCAGCACTTTGGGAGGCCAAGGCAGGTGGATCACCTGAGCTCAGGAGTTCAAGGCCAGCCTGGCCAACTCCTGAAACCCTATCTCTACTAAAATTACAAAAAAATTAGCCAGGCATTGTGGCGGAAGCCTATAATCCCAGCTACTCGGGAGGCTGAAGCAAGAGAATTGGTTGAACCCGGGAGGTGGAGGTTGCAGTGAGCCGAGATTATGCCACTGCACTCCAGCCTGGGCAACAAGAATGATACTTCGTCTCAAAAAAAAGAAAAAAAAAAGGAAAGAAAGAAAGAAAGACAGAAAGAAAGACCCACATAGGTTGGTGGCCTGCCTCAGGGTGTGAGGACAAGTGAGGTGAGGGGAGAATCTGTGTAGGAGGGCAGCCCAGTGCCAGGTGACAGAGCCTCAGTGGGGTGAGGAGGACTTCCAGGTAGGAGAGCTACTTACTTCAGAGATTGATGTCTGAGTGAGGTGAGTGGGGCATTAACTTGGGGAGGGGAGCTAGTTGGCTTCATTCAGGAGGACTGATCAAATAAGTAAATATATTAAGCATAATGGAAGCTAGGTTTCTCACTATAAGAAAAAGTGAAAACTGAAGGGAAACAACCAGAATGAACCCTGTTGGAAGTATTGCTGCAAATTTATGTTTCAGATAGATAGATAGGTAGATAGATATGTACATACACATATATTCACATACATATGTATAAAGTATATATGTACCTACATATAGTCTCTAGCTCTGTCCATTGGGTTGGCCTGGATGAAGCAACACACCTGGATCAATGAGTACATGGAACACTCACATCTAAATAGCATTCTCTACCAAAAGGAACCAGAACTCCTTAGAAAAACTGCTGATTCCAGGGCTGTGCCAGAGTAAGTAAAAGCTGAGTTTGGATATGTACCAAAAAGTAAGAAAGCAGTTGAAAAATGATCAGTGTATTAGTCAGGGTTCTCTAGAGGGACAGAAATAATGGAAAAATATATAGGGGTGTTAATATATTAAGTATTAACTCACACAATCACAATGTTCTACAATAGGCTGTCTGCAGGCTGAGGAGCAAGGAAAGCCAGTCTTGAGTTCAAAGCTGAAGAACTTGGAGTTTGATGTTTGAGGGCAGGAAGCATCCAGCACAGCAGAAAGATGAAGGGTTGCAGGGGCTAGGCCAGTCTCTCTTTTCACATTTTTCTGCCTGCTTATGTTCTAGCCGTGCTGACAGCTGATTAGATTGTGCCTACCCAGATTAAGGGTGGGTCTGCCTTCCCCAGCCCACTGACTCAAATATTAATCTCCTTTGGCAACACCCTCACAGACACAGCCAAGAGCAATACTTTGTATCCTTCAATCCCATCAAGTTGACACTCAGTATTAATCATCACAAGTCCACCCCTTGTCAACTTGAACCCATACACATCTCCTGAGATCATACATAATCTTCAAATAAGGACAATAATAAGGTCATAATTATGCCTAACATAATACAACTATCCTTCCTACAACTGGAAACCTACCAATCCCCAACCCAAATATTGTTACATAAAGTTAACAATACTTAAATGCTGAAGTAAAGTTAATAAATCTTATGTCACATGATAAAGGAGGAAGGAAATAAAATGAAGATATTTTCTTAGCACAAGTGTATACATGCACAAACATACTTTTTAACAAAAGAAGGAAGAAATACTTATGACAATTACAGCCCTCCTTTCTGTAGCTGGTCACGTGGTTGTAGCTGGTATTGATGACTACCTTCTTCTACTACCTGTTCTGTATTCCCTTTGCCTTCAGCAAACACCTCAGCAGGTTGTAGTTTTTTTTCCTAGTGGAGTGACCCAAACCTCCATTCCTGAAGGGTATGGGTCATTTGTAATCCTGCCTGGATTGGGCTGTTGTAGTTTCTCATTGACCTTAATCACAGGGCATAGTAATACTAAGGAAAGCCCTAATGGATCTCCTGTATTCCACACATACACTTCCTTACCTCCGTTGTGAAGTAGTAGACTGATTTCATCTTGATAGTCCAGGTCAATCACCCAGCCAACATTGTTACTCCTTTCTTAGCCTATTGACTTAAAGGTATGAGGACCCCAAAGTATCTAGGTGGCAATCTTAACTTCCAGTTTAATGGAATCGTTGTGTCTCCTGGTGGCAGCATTTCTCCCTCTGGAACTAAGACCTCTGGGCCAGCAGGACGTAATGTTGCAGGAACAGGAAGCAAAAATTTTGCTAGTGGATCACTAGGGATGATGGGGAGTGTTGACACTTCCACCCCTTGATTCCTGGACCAGTTAATGCTGGTTATGGGAGAAACAGTGCCATATATTGGACACTGATTCAGAACATCCACGGCCTTCTGGAGAACTTTGCCTCAGCCCTGCAAAGTATTGTCACCTAGTTGGCATTGTAACTGTGACTTCAAAAGGCCATTTCACCATTCTCTCAATCAGGCTGCTTCAGGATGATAGGAAACGTGATAAAACCAGTGAATTCTTTGAGCATGAGCCCACTGCCACACTTCTTTAGCCATAAAATGAGTGCCTTTGTTAGATGCAATGCTGTGTGGAATACCATGATGGTGGATAAGGCATTCGATGAGTCCACGGATGGTAGTCTTGGCAGAAGCATTGCATGCAGGATAAGCAAACTCATATCCAGAGCAAGTGTCTTTTCCAGTGAGGACAAACCTCTGCCCTTTCCATGATGGAAGAAGTCCAATATAATCAACCTGCCACCAGGTAGCTGGCTGATGACCCCGAGGAATAGTGCCGTATCAAGGGCTCAGTGTTGGTCCCTGCTGCTGGAAAATTGGGCACTTAGCAGTGGCCGTAGCCAGGTGAGCCTTGGTGAGTGGTAGTTTATGTTGCTGAGCCCATGCGTAACTTCCATCCCTGCCACCATAGCCACTTTATTCATGGGCTCATTGGGCAATGACAGGGGTGGCTGGGGAAAGAGGCTGAGTGGTGTCCACAGAATGGGTCACGTCCTATCACTTTATTATTAAAATCCTCCTCTGCTGAGGTCACCCGTTGGTGAGCACTCACATGGGATACAAATATCTTCACAATTTTTGATCACTCAGAGAGATCATCCACATACCTCTTCCCCAAATTTCTTTGTCACCAATTTTCCAGTCATGCTTCTTCCAAGTCCCTGACCATCCAGCCAAAGCATTGGTTACAGCCCATGAATTCGTATATAATCGCACATCTGACGATTTCTCCTTTGATACAAAGTGCACAACCAGGTGCACTGCTTGAAGTTCTGCCCACTGGGAAGATTTCCCTTCACTGCTGTCCTTCAGGGATGTCCTAGAAAGGGGCTGTACCAGTGCTGCAGCTGTCCACTTTCGGGTGGTATCTGCATATCATGTAGAACCTTCTGTGAACCAGCTACTTCTTTTCCTCTGTCAACTGATCATAATGAACTCACCATGAGGCCATTGGTGCAGGCTGGAGGAGAGAAGGTGGAGTGGCAGGAGTGGAGACCATGGATATGTGAGCCAATTCCTCGTGTAACTTATTTCTGCCTTCAGGACCTGCTTGAGCCCAGTCACCTATATACCACTTCCATTTGATGATGGAATGCTGCTGTGCATGGCCCACTTTATGGCTACATGGGTCAGAAAGCACCTAGTTCATGATAGGTAGTTCAGGTCGCATGGTTACTTGATGACCCATAGTCAAATGTTCAGTTTCCACCAAAGCCCAGTAACAGGCCAGAAGCTGTCTCTCAAAAGGACATTATTTATCTGCCGAAGATGGATGGACCTTGCCCTAAAATCCTAGAGGCCGCCACTGTGATTCACCTATGGGGTCTTGCCAAAGGCTCCAAACAGCATCCCTATCTGCCACTGACACTTCAAGCACCATTGGGTCTGCTGGGTTATATGGCCCCAGTGGCAGAGCAGCTTGCTCAGCAGCCTGGACCTGTTGCAGAACCTTCCTGGTCTGGACCCCACTCAAAACTGGCAGCCTTTTGGGTCACTTGATAAATGGGCTGGAGTAACACACCCAAATGAGGAATGTGTTGCCTTTCAAATCCAAATTGGCCCACTAGGCATTGTGCCCTTTTCTTGGTTGTAGGAGTGGCCAAATGCAGCAACTTATTCTTCACATTAGAAGGAATATCTTGACAGTCCCCACACCACTGGACCCCTCGAAATTTTTCTGAGGTAGAAGATCGCTGAATTTTGTTGGATTTATTTCCCATCCTCTGGCACGCAGATGTCTCACCAATACATTGTGTGTTTGCTACTTCTGACTCGCTGGATCCAATCAGCATATTGTCATCAATGTAATGGACCAGTGTCATATCTTGCAGAAGCAAAAAGTGATCAAGGTCTCTCCAAATAAGATTATGATACAAAGCTGGAGAGTTGATAACCCCTGAGGTAGAACAGTAAAGGTATACTGCTGGCATTGCTAGCTGAAGGCAAATTGCTTCTGGTGGGCCTTATGGACAGGAATGGAGAAAATGGCATTTGCCAAGTCAATATCTGCATGCCGGGTACCAGGAGATGTATTAATTTGCTCAAGCAATGAAACCACATCTGGTACAGCAGCTGCAGTTGGAGTCACCACTTGGTTAAGCTTACAATAATCTACTGTCATTCTCTATGATCTAGCTGTCTTCTGCACAGGACAAATGGAAGAGTTGAATGGGGATGCGGTGGGAATCACCACCCCTGCGTCTTTCAAGTCCTCGATGGTGGCACTAATCTCTGCAATCCCTCCAGAGATGCGATATTGTTTTTGATTTACTATTTATCTAGGTAGAGGCAGCTCTAATGGTTTCCATTTGGCCTTTCCTACCACAATAGCCCTCACCCTACCAGTCAGGGAGCCAGTGTGGGTCTAAGTATGTCTATGCCAATTATGCATTTCTGGCACTGGGGAAATGACCATAGGATGAGTCTGGGGACCCACTGGACCTGCTGTAAGTTGGACCTGAGCTAAAACTCCATTAATTACCTGACCTCTATGAGCCCCTGCTTTAACTGGAGGACCACAATAATGTTTTGGGTCCCCTGGAATCAACATCAGCTCAGAGCCAGTGTCCAGTAGTCCCCAAAATGTCTGATCATTTCCCTTTCTCCAGTGCAGTTACCCTGGTAAAAGGCCAGAGGTCTCCTTGGGGAAGGGTGTGAGAAAGATTCACAGCATAAATTGTCAGTAATGTAGTGGGATCCTTCCTCCAGGGGATCCAGCCTCCCCTTCATTCAAAGGATTCTGGGTCTGTAAACTGGCTCAAGTCTGGAAATTGATTGAGGGGCCTTGATTCTCTGTTTTTGTAGTTCAAATTAGTCTTTTGTCCATTTGACCTAGAAGTTTTCTGCTTGTATAGATTAAGTAGGAATGCAGTAGGTTTCCTATCAATTTCACTTCTAGCTCTGCACAAGTTAGACTATTCTGATTGCTGTTTTGCCTCTGCTATCTATTATGGTAACTCCACCCACCTTGTCTTTGAAGGTTGAGTGCTGCCACTTGGCCCCTGCCTCCTCAGGATCCAGTTATTCCCATTGTATTTAAATTTTGTAGTTGAGTGACGGCAGTTCCCACATTAGATCTGACATACAGAGAAGAGTAAGTAGAAGGCTTTTCAAAGAGGTAGGTGCTACCTTCACAAATCTATTTTGCAAGGCATTGGTCAAGGGTATATCTTCTGGACCCACCCTACTGGGATGAGTTGGTCTGAAGTGACTAATTCACTCCACCACCCCAATCTCCCTAAGCTTTTGGATCCCTTCCTCTACATTAAACCAAGAGAGATCAGGCATTTCCAGCTCTCTCACAGTGGGCAGTCTTTTAATCCATATTTCAGCTAACCAAGCAACCAAACTATTAGAACCTTTGTAACTCCCTGAACCAAGCAAATAAACTCTTAGAACCTTTTGTAACTCCCCAAGCTGCAATATTAAATGCAGAGTCCATACTTAGTTGGCCCAAATTAATAAATTTGGCCTAATACAACTCTGTGTTCCTTCCACCATTATCCCCCACCCTTAATATCCATTCCCATGCCTGTTCTCCAGATTTTTGTTTATATAAATTAGAAAACTCAAGCAGTTCTTTTCAAGTGTAGTGCACCTCCTCATGAGTCCCACTCTCAACCTCACCTGTAGGGGCCTGCTGGGACTTTAGTTATAGGTCTAGAAGCAAATGGAGGTGTTGGGGTGGCTCCTGAGGAGAATCAACATTATCTTGCCTGGCAACTGCCTCAGGGGAGGCCATCACTGTTGCCTCAGGCAGCACAGAGTTTATCTCCTCAGACAAATGTGGAAAGGCTGATAGCAGCCTGGGTCCAGGAGGGGATGTTGCCACTAATGGAGATGGGGAAGCTGTTCCATCTGGCAAAAAGAGTTCATCACAGTTTATAAACTAGTGTCCCCAGCTTCATCAGGGTCCTCCCACACATCCCCATTCCAAGTTGCAGGGTACCATTATTTTCCAATTGATGCCCTCACTTTAACAGTAGACACCTGGCAAGGCTGTGCATACACCTTTCATTGCAGGTCAGCCATTTGCACAATAAGAGCTTGTGTCTGTTTTCCCACAATTTTAGCTCTTTCTCTACAGGACATAAGACTCTCACTCTGAGCAATCTTAGCAGATTTGAGGCTCAGTATATGCTTCTGAAGCCAGGAGATAGAATATTTGAGCTCATCATTTGCTTTCATCACTTTGTCCAGTGAACTTAGGAGCAACCAACCAGCTTTATTATGGTACTTAGTTCTCCACATAGGGTCAAAGTTATTAGGTATAGAGTCACTAAACTCCGTGCCTCTCATGAGTGATGAATCAAGATTGTCAAATGCATTTATTTTGCGTAACTCTGTAAACACTTCACGCCAAGGACTATCAGTGTTTTCCATGCTATTAGAAATAGAGTCCTTAGCATTTTGTGGTCTAATCATATTAAGCAGCCAACTCCCCAAACCCCAAAACCAATGAAAGAACTCCATCCTTAATATTCTCTTCTGCTAGAACCACTCCTTGTACCAAAATCTTTATTAGTCAGGGTTCTCTAGAGGGACAGATGGAATATATATGTGTACAGAAAGGGTAGTTCATTAGATATTAACTAACATGATCATGAGGTCTCACAATAGGCTGCAGGCTGAGGAGCAAGGAGAGCCAGTCCAAGTTTCAAAGCTGAAGAACTTGGAGTTCAATGTTCGAGGGCAGGAAGCATCCAGTGCGGGAGAAAGATGTAGATTAGGAGGCTAGGCCAGCCTCTTTTCACATTTTTCTGCCTGCTTATATTGTAGCCACACTGGCAGCTGATTAGATTGTGCCCACCCAGATTAAGGCTGGGTCTGCCTTTCCCAGCCCACCGACTCAAATATTAACCTTCCTTGGCAACACCTTCATAGACACACCCAGGATTAATACTTTATATCCTTCAATCCTATCAAGTTGACACTCAGTATTAACCATCACAATCGGGATACCTGAAAAGCCATAGAAGCCAGCTTGAAGGGCCTCCCTCTGGCAAATTTGGGACGATTTGGCCATCAGACACATCATATTTGCAATAATTAAAACCCCTCGAATAAGATAATAAACCATGAGCCCATACTGATCTGAATAAATTAAAAGTTGGATGAAGAAACAGTATACTTACAGAGTTTTGAAGAATCTTTCACAAAATACTTGTTAACTATGAAGGTAAAAAAGAATGACTTTGCAGTAAAGAAGCCTGGAGGACACCACTTTAATCAAGTGATGAATGTGAACATCATCACTAATAGGACCAATCGGCAATGGTGCTACCTGATAGTAAACAGTGAGAAGAAGCCAGCATCACTTCTGTAATATTACTGCAAAAGATGTGTAATCTGAATCTAATTATGAGCAAACAGCATGCAAACTCAAACTGAGGGACATTCTATAAAATCACTAAATTGTTAACTTCAAAAATATTAATAACATGAAAGTCAAGGAAAGACTGAGGAAATAAGATTGACCAAAGAGACCTGATGACTAAATGCTGCACAACATTTTGAACTACTCATTTTATTATGAAGGACATTATTGGAACAACTGGTGAAATGTGAATGATGTCTGAGGATTAGATGGTAATAATGTGTCAATATTAATTTTCTGGTTAAGATTATGTAGGAGAATACAAAATCAATGTGCAAAACTCACAAGCATTCTTGTACACCAGTAACAGACAAACAGAGAGCCAAATCATGAATGAACTCCCATTCACAATAGCTTCAAAGAGAATAAAATACCTAGGAATCCAACTTACAAGGGGAACTACAGTAGTAGTTCTCCTCTCTTCAAGGAGAACTACAAACCACTGCTCAGTGAAATAAAAGAAGACACAAACAAATGGAAGAAAATACCATGCTCATGGATAGGAAGAATAAATATAGTGAAAATGGCCATACTGCCCAAGGTAATTTACATATTCAATGCCATCCCCATTAAGCTACCAATGACTTTCTTCACAGAATTGGAAAAAACTACTTTCAAGTCCATATGGAACCAAAAAAGACCCCGCATTGCCAAGACAATCCTAAGCCAAAAGAACAAAGCTGGAGGCATCACGCTACCTGACTTCAAACTATACTACAAGTCAAAGTAACCAAAACAGCATGGTACTGGTACCAAAACAGAGATATAGACCAATGGACAGAACAGAGCCCTCAGAAATAATACCGCACATCTACAGCCATCTGATCTTTGACAAACCTGAGAAAAACAAGAAATGGGGAAAGGATTCCCTATTTAATAAATGGTGCTGGGAAAATTGGCTAGCCATAAGTAGAAAGCTGAAACTGGATCCTTTCCTTACTCCTTATATGAAAATTAATTCAAGATGGATTAGAGACTTAAATGTAAGACCTAAAACCATAAAAGCCCTAGAAGAAAACCTAGGTAATACCATTCAGGACATAGGCATGGGCAAGGACTTCATGTCTAAAACACCAAAAGCAAGGGCAACTAAAGCCAAAATTGACAAATGGGATCTAATTAAACTAAAGAGCTTCTGCACAGCAAAAGAAACTATCATCAGAGTGAACAGGCAACCTACTGAATGGGAGAAAATTTTTGCACTCTACTCATCTGACAAAGGGCTAATATCCAGAACCTATAAAGAACTCAATCAGATTTACAAGGAAAAAACAAACAACTCCATCAAAAAGTGGGCAAAGGATATGAACAGACACTTCTCAAAGAAAGACATTCATACAGCCAACAGACACATGAAAAAATGCTCATCATCACTCGCCATCAGAGAAAATGCAAATCAAAACCACAATGAGATACCATCTCACACCAGTTAGAATGACAGTCATTTAAAAATCAGGAAACAACAGGTGCTGGAGAGGATATGGAGAAATAGGAACACTTTTACACTGTTGGTGGGACTGTAAACTAGTTCAACCATTGTGGAAAACAGTGTGGCGATTCCTGAAGGATCTACAACTAGAAATATCATTTGACCCAGTCATCCCATTACTGGGGATATACCCAAAGGATTATAAGTCATGCTGCTATAAAGACACATGCACACCTATGTTTATTGTGGCACTCTTCACAATAGCAAAGACTTGGAATCAACCCAAATGTCCATCAGTGACAGATTGGATTAAGAAAATGTGGCACATATACACCATGGAATACTATGCAGCCATAAAAAAGGATGAGTTCATGTCCTTTGTAGGGACATGGATGCAGCTGGAAACCATCATTCTCAGCAAACTATCGCAAGAACAGAAAACCAAATACCGCATGTTCTCACTCGTAGGTGGGAATTGAACAATGAAATCACTTGGACACAGGAAGGGGAACATCACACACCAGGTCCTATTGTGGGGAGGGGAGAGGGATAGCATTAGGAGATATACCTAATGTAAATGACGAGTTAATAGGTGCAACACACCAACATGGCACATGTATACATACGTAACAAACCTGCACGTTGTGCACATGTACCCTAGAACTTAAAGTATAATAAAAAAAAGAATACTTTCACATATTATACAGTTTTTAAAAGTTAAGAGACCATGAAATTCTAAAAAAAAAAAAAAAAAAAACGTTTCTCGAAACAAATATTTTAATGTCAATTCAGGCAATTCCAGGACTCTCTACAACTCACAATTTATTAATCTGGTTATTTAAATCCTAGGGGAAATTAATTTTACTAAGTCATAGCATATTAGCATTGGGCATAAAAAAATACCCTACAATGAATAGTAATACTGATGATAGAAAATACAAATTTATTAAAAATAATACATCATTCTAAAAAAAAGATTATGTAGGAGAATATTTTTATTTGTAGGAAATGCATTACATCATTTGGTAGTGATGCGGCATCATGTTGGCATTTAAATCATAGTTCGGAAAAAAAACATTTTTATGTAATGTACTTCAAAGAATTCAAAGAATTTATTGCACTTAATGATCATATTGATCTATACTTTCTTAACTTTTTTTTCCCCTTGACTTCCTTTGGCTTCACAAACACTGGTTGTCTTACCTGTTAGATTATTTTCTTCTCAAGGACCATTCTTAGTCACCTTATTCTTTTGTTGTGGGTACTAATTTGTAATGTTTTTTTCCTTGGCCTTCTCTTCTTTCCCCTTTAATAATTTCTTCTATTCCTTTCAACTCTAGGCGTATCTATCCTAAATCTGCATCTTTATCCTAACTATTTCCTGATCTTTAGACCTACATTTTACTTGAAGTTAGCTTTTTTTAGTACTTCTTTTTCTGTCAATCTAGACCTTTGGTATATAACTCAGTACTGGGTTAACTTGACGGGCTCACTAATGCATACTCATATTTTGTGAAAAATGTGGGGTTTACTTTTCTTATTTCGAAAGATAGTAAAATTGGCTTCTGTAATGGAACAGAGGGTTATTAAGAAAATTTCAGAATAGTTACTTCCTATACTGATCTAGGATCAGGGTCGCAAACTTATTTCCAAAATGAAAGACAAGTTTGATTACAGTAGAAGGTTGCATGTTATAAAAAGGTGAATTTTATCTTGATATGAAACAAACTTTTAGGGATATTATCTGAGATAACATGAAGAAGTAAAAATATTATCTCATCTCCCAAATCTGTTTTGAAGGAAGAGGTTATGAGACAAGTTTTAACTGTATATATGAAAAAGGAGTTCATATTATAAAATTGTCTTAGTTCTAACATGAAATAAGAGTGAAAATATGAGTATTTTTAGTTGGCATATTTAAAATTAAACATTTTAAATTGATCAAGAATAGCAGGGATGGTGAAAAGTTATTCATTATAATTCCATTCATTTAAAAATGTTGATAAATACCTTTCTTATTTAAGCATTTTTATTTTACAGCTGTATATATGTGTATGTTGAAAATTAATGTTTTATATCCAACTCTCCACCAGAAAGTATGAGTCATTTCTGTACCAAAACACTTTTGGATATCTCATTCGATTTTTTTGCAAATAACTCAAATAGCTCTCCCAAAATGCTTGGTTTTGGTGGGACATTACAGGTCCTTTATTTGTTGAGCTCTCTTCAAAAGTAATAATTCTTTCTATGAATGAATCTCTACTCAGTGCAAGAGATTACAGGTGGCCAAATGACTCTCTTCCTGAAGCTGAACTCAGATATAGTAAACATTGGCATTTAATTGGTGTTAATTTTAGTGTAATTCATTGTCTCTCTTATTTTAAAAAATGGTATTTTCTGAAACCAGTGTTACTTGGAAAACCTTGGCTAACTCGCAAGTTCCTGAGAAATATTATTGGATACCCCAATAGCCCTGACTTGACCACTGTGCAAGCTATGCATGTAACAAAATTGCACTTGTACCCCCTAAATTTATACAAACAAAAAATAGTGTATTGCCAAGAACATCTTAATAATTCAACAAAAACGCCTTCTTTAAAAAGTCCAAAAATACTTTAATTTTATAATTATTTATTGAGATCCTGCTGATTTTATAGGCTCACATTGTACTATGACAAGGATCCGAAAGAAATATATACCTTATAAAGAACTTTAATCAGTTTTGAGAAACAAAATACATTCACATGAAACAGCAAGAAAACCATGAAAAGATATAATGTAGTGTTAGCTTAGTACATTAATATTCTTGTTGAATCAGACAGTCATCAGTAATCTTCCTATAGCACTGACATAATTTTTGGTTACTTAATGAGTCAGTATAAGTCTGGATTTATTTCATGTTTTCTATGCTTTATAATATTTGATTATAAAAGGCTTATTTTTCAGCACTGAAGTCAGCACATATTGTTGGATACATACTAATTGCTAGCACACTTATAGGCATTGGGGTTACATATGTAAGCAAAATAGAGTCTGTATACTGAAGCACCTTACCGCTTTGTGTGTACATGTACTCTGGGTGATGATGCCAGGGAAGACACAGACAGTTAACATTTGAATATATAAATAAAAAATTCCAGATATTTTTAAGTATTATGAAGGTAATAAAAATTTTGGGGTGGAAGTGCACTGACTACTGTTGTCTGAGGAGCCAAGATTTTAGCTGAAGATTGAATAATGAGAAAGAATTAAGTAGGTAGTTAGATTTATAGTTTGGAGCTCAAGGAGAAGTCTAGGGTGATGATAGAAGTTTGAGAGTCACTATTATGAATATGATATTTAAAACCATGAGAGGCCAAGTGCAGTAGCTCACACCTGTAATCACACTTTGGGAAGCTGAGGCAGGCGGATCACTTGAGGTCAGGAGTTCAAGACCAGCCTGGCCAACATGGTGAAACCCCATCTCATGTCTACTAAAACTACAAAAATTAGCTGGGCGTGGTGGCAGGCTCCTGTAATCCTAGCCACTCGAGAGGCTGAGGCAGGAGAATAGCTTGAACCCAGGAGGCAGAGGCTGCAGTGAGCCAAGATTGTGCCATTGCACTCCAACCTGGGTGACAGAGCAAGACACTGTCTCAAAAACAACCAACCAACCATGAGGGTGCTTAAGTTACATCAGTGAATATAACTGGAGAAGAGAGGAGTGTAGAGCCCTGGAACAGTTCAACGTTAAGAAGATGAAGAGGAGGAGGAGGCAGCAAAGGAACCTGAGAAGAAGCAGGTGGTGATTAGGAGGAAACCTAGGCAAATGTGGTATTTCAGCAGCAAGAAAAGAAAGTGTTTCACAAAAGGGAAAGCCAACAATGTCAAACACAGTCAAGAGGTCAAATAAGATGGGAGTTGAGAGCTGACCTTTGTCTGCACTGAGGTGAGACTCATCAGTGACTTAGTAAGAGTTGTCTTTGGAGAAGTGAGGAAGAAAAGCCTTATAGACAGATAGAAGAGAGAATAGATGGTAAAAAAAACCAAGGCAATAAGAATATGCAAATCTTTTGAAGGATTTGCTATGAATCAGAGGAGAATAGGGGATAAAATCCAATGTTTTGAAAAGATGGATAATATAGCACAGGTTTTTGTGCCAAAAACTCCAGTAGAAAAAGCAGTGATGCAGCATAGAGATGGAATAATTACAGGAGTGAAGCCTTTGAAAAGGTGAGATGGGATAGGATCCTGAGCAAACATGATGGCCTTAATAATGGTAGGAAAATTTCTTCTCTTATAACAGGAGGGAAGGCAGAAGTTGTGGGGAAAAAAAAAAAAGATGCAGATGGGTTAGTGGAATTTATATTAGAATGATGAAGTAGTTTTTACCGTACTGCATCTACTTCTCTTGAAATTCAAGATTAGATTAGCAACAAAGTGTAACAGAGGAACAGGTGTGCAAGAGTGAGGAGAAAGAAGATGTAAAATTGTCCTCTCTGAGAATAGTAAGTTAAATTTGCTAAGACATCATAGTGGGTGGTAAACTTCACAAGAGAAGAGTGCCAGTTGGAAATTTGCAGCCATAAATAGTAAGTAAATCTTATCAACACTTTTTGTGATTTTTCTAAAACAATACTTTTGCCAATCAGTAGCAGTAGTCATCTCTATTACCTAGATAGTATTCTTGAAAAACCACTTTCTGCTCAAGGAAACAGGTTAGAAAAATGACTCATTTTAGGTCTGGGGCAGAAAACTTTCAAAATAGACCTGACATTTGATCATAACAGAGCAAGGAAGCCATCAAAAACTTCTATAGTCACGTCAAAAGGACTCAGGGGACAGCATGAAGAGTCTTTCACTTGTTCAAGATGAAATAATATGAATATCAATAAGGAAAATAACTATAATGGATTGAAACACATCAAATATGTTTAAATCCATGAGTTCAAATTGATAAAAAAAAAAAAAAAAAAAAAAAACCAACAACAAAACCATACACACAACAACAACTAAGTGGAAACTTCTGAAGAAATCTAGTTAACCAGCTTTTTAATTTAAAAACTGATAAAGAAAATCGAGCATTTTTTCTTTTTCTATATCAGCCATGTCTTTGGATACCCATAGATGTGGTGAAATTTCTTTTTAAAGGGGTGTTCCAGTAAATAAATAATTAATGATATAATTGGAATATCACCATTTTGTAATTCCAGATTAATTCATGAACTTAGACATTTAGCAAAATAAGCTACTAACATCACAAAAAGGAATACCAAATATGGTGTGCCTTCTGATAACATCAAACCATGAAATGTCTTGTCCAAAAAAATTGAACATGAATCTGATTATGCTTCTAGATTCAATTTTCTATTACCAATTTTCCAAGAATACAGAAGAAAGATTAACATGTTAATCTATATGGTAGGTATTTAATTAGCCAAATCCATATTAAGGGAAACTCTACCAAATTAAACAATAGTGCCTACGGAAGGTTTATGATTTGGTGATATAAAACTATACATTAACTATAAAGGAAGTGATACCATAAAAGTGAGGATAGTAGTTACACTTAGAAAGGAAGAGTCTTTGGGAGAAAACATGTGGATAGGTTTTGGGTCGCTGGCAAGATTCTGTTTAAATGAATATTATGTAGAAAGGTGGTTGTCTTATAACAATTCATTAAGCTGTATGTGGTTCTTTATATCTGAGTTATATTTAACAATACTAGAGCAAAACTTTTAAATGAGGATAAGGCATTTACATATTTTAAATTCTATTAATTTAATTTGTGAAGTTACTTGTTAAGCTTTTGTAGGAAATGGGAGGGAAAAACAGTGTTAAAGACTTGAGAATAAATAACAGAGTTGCAAACGGCAACTAAGATCACAAATCAAAGAAATCAAGTGAGCTCTACATGAAAGAGCTGCTCAGCATTAGTCGGTCACTTCAGCCATCTCTAACACATGTTCTCATCTTCGTGTTGAAAATGGATTAAGTGGAATATACATTGAAAATGCCTGTTTACAGATGCTACATGTTGCTTTTCAAAGTGCTTTTATGTATATTATATCATGACAGATTCTAAATGAATTTGTGAGTGGAACTGATAATGCTATCTAAATTCTCTGTACATAAAAATAGTGAATGTTTATTAATTTAAAAAATTTAAAAATATCTAAGAAAACAAACTTCCCTTTACTGTAGATGTCAATATATTATTTCAAGTAATTTTTCCCTTACTTATAAGAGTTCCTGCCCCTTATTTATTTAAGGAAATAATGTTCACCAGTTTGATAAAAATTGAGATAGATTAAATTGTTGTTTGAGAAAATGTTTAAGATATTCATGATAGTTTGACAGGCCTGAAGTAAATGTAAACTACTCCTTTTTTTTTTTTTTTTCTGCCAGAGGTCTCTTTATTAGTATCCACGATCGAGGGCATATTGCTTCGGTTCTCAATGCATGGCCAGAAGATGTCATCAAGGTAAGTTATCATGTTTTTCCATTATGGCAAATTTTTTCTTTTTTCTGTCCCATAAAACGGTTTAAAACATACTGACAATTCTCATGATAATAGGTAGCATTCATTAGCTTTTCTAGTGAATATCACCTAATTTATATCCCTTTGATTTTTACATAGTGGGTTAATTTTATTCTGATGCCATTTAGATACTAAGTTTTCCTATTATTTCTATCTAATTTCTTAGTACCTCCATTCTAAGTAATGATAAATGTTGAATATGTGAGAGCATCTGAATTTCTTTAAGCAAACCCTTAAATTCTATCTGTTGTGTTTAATTATCCACTAGGAGGAATCCAAGTAGGCAAGAAAAAAAGTCTGTTAATTCATTTATTTTATTATTATGACTTTAAGTAGCTCATTTGACTTCCCTCTGTAAGTGAGCTAATGAAAATAAAAGTAATAATAGTACCTGACATTTGGTAGCATTCCGAATGAGACTTTTTACATGGATTAGCTCTTATAATAATAATAATTGATTGAGGAAAGAAAGGCACAGATGGGTTACAAAGTAGCCTAAGATAGTGGTGGGAACTCCATACAGGCCCCAGAGCTGGCCTCTGAGTCCCTGTTCTTAGACACAGGGCTATGCCATCTTCCTTGTCTAAGGGAGTTGAGAAGTGTTTGTTCTCCCTTTGGTTCCCTCTTTCCTTTCTGTTGAGTGCCTAGCAACTTAGTGGTATCTTTTAGTACCAGGATGGAATAAATCAATGCCTTTTGGTGGTACAAAGGCACTTCAGGTATAACTTCTGAATGTAAGTCCACTAATGATCTTTTTAAAATTATTTTAATTTTTTTTGAGACAAAGTCCCACTGTGTTGCTCAGTCTGGTCTTGAACTTCTGACCTCAAGCAGTCCTCCTGCCTGAGCTTCCCAAAGTATTGAAACTATAGGTGTGAGCTACCATGCCTGGGTGATCTTTCCTATTTGAGATATTGTGGCTATAATTGATTAATTTGGTTCTGTAGGGCTCATGCTAGGAAAACTTGTAAATTAAAGTGGTTTTTATTATTTCCAATGTCCTCAATTTTCTTTCTTTTTTTTTTTTTTTTTTTTTTTCTTTCTCCACCTAAGTTGCTTCCTCAGCTTTTCTGCTATCAACAAGATCATATTATCCAGATTCTGGTCTTAGAAACTACCCTAAGAAACATCTTAATTCTATAAAGCATAAATGTCTGGTCACCTAAGGATGTTTACTTTTAATCAGGACCTAAAGGAGATTTAAAGAATTAACAAGTTGGCTAGAAGTGGTGGCTCAGGCCTGTGATCCCAACACTTTGGGAGGCCGAGGTGGGTGGGAAGATTGCTTGAGCTCAGGAGTTTGAGACCAGCCTGGGCAACATAGTGAGACTCCATTTCTAGAAAAAATTTAAAAATTAGCTGGAATGGTGGTGCATGCCTGTAGTCTCAGTTACTTGGGAGGCTGAGGTAGGAGGATCACTTGAACCCAGGAGTTCGATTCTGCAATGGGCTATGATCACACCACTACACTCTAGCCTGGGCAACAGATTGAGACCCTGTCTCGGAAAAAAAAACAAAAAACAAAAAAGAATTAACAAGTCAATATAGGAAATAGTTCTGCAGTAGAGAGTTCTAGTCAATATCCCTGTAATCGTAACAGCTAGGCAGAAAGCTATCACACCATGTTTCTTGTTTTTCCAACTAGCTGATCTCTACATCTTTAACTTTATTCATAGGCTACTTTTATCCTTTGGACTCTTAATATTGGGCCCTTACTGATGTTCTTATCCCTAACTATGCCCTCTTTTATTTAAAAGTCTTAGTGTAGTGCCTGGCACATAGTAGGTACTTAGTAAATGGCAGCTATTGACTGTAAAAGAATGCTGAAGATAGATAAGTACATCTTATATGGTCTCTCACTATATACTTGAAAGTACCCATGAAATAAAGTCAATTATTAGGTAAAATATAATCAAACTATGTGGTATTATAAGTGCCTTATTTATTCATTCTGAGGATATTATTATTTAGAGAAGGCTGGAATAGTTAAGAAAACTTTTGTAGCAAAGTCGGAACTTAAATCCAACCTTTGATAGTTAGAAAGGGAAAAACATACTATTCTAAGAAGGGAACAGATGAATGTAGGTATCAAGTTCAGTAAGAGAATGGGGTGTTTTTAGACAATAAGAAAATTCACTGGCCTGACTAAATCTGAATTAATATTGGAATATAGTGGAATTAAGATTGTTTAAGGGGTAATCAAATTATAAAAGGTTTTGAAATTCAGAAAAAGATTTAGATTTGAACAAATAGAATGTCATATTTAACAAGGAAATCACTTTGTATTAGTAATATTTGAACAAGGTTCACTGGAAACAGATTTTAGAGTAGTTTCAGGAAAGCAGGAAAAGATGCAAAGCTTCTGCATTTAGGTAGGCTACAAGAGGATGGGCCTTGGGAAATTAAATGAAGGGATGAAGACAGGACACATGGAGAGTATCTTTGTGTGTTCAGCAGAAATCTGCATATTTCATACAGAAGTTTCTATTTAGGTAATGCCTAGGTAATAATTTGTATAGTGTGGTGAAGATTTAATTTCTGAGAAATGGACATCACTGATAGAATTGTAGTTGTCTTACTGACATTAATCCTGCAGTTGTGACTTAATGATTGTATAGAAAACATCCAACTGCTTCATTTTTCTGAAGCAGGAGATAAAGTAGGTTAAAAAAAAAAAAGCAAGAGAATATTAATTTAGTGATAAACTACTTAAGTGACAAAACTTTTTTTCTTTGAGAGAATTGTTTTACTGTTAAAATCTACTCTTTTATATGGAAGTATTTATGAATTAATGCCATAAATGTACATTTGTAATAAAGCATAAATATCAAATGTCTCAAAACATATTTTAAAAACTTCTCAAACTACTACACATATAAATGTTCATGTATATGTATATAATTAAATAATATAAATAACTCTGAGAGAAGAACTTAGGGAATAAAAGTTATGAAGAAATAAGAAATAATGAACTTTTTTTTTTTTTTTTTTTTTTGAGACAGTTTCACTCTTTTTGCCTAGGCTGGAATGCAATGGTGCAATCTCTGCTCACTGCAACCTCTGCCTTGCAGGTTCAAGCAATTCTCCTGCCTCAGCCTCCCGAGTAGCTGGGAGGCTACTCACCACCACACCCGGCTAATTTTTGTATTTTTAGTAGAAACGGGGTTTCACCATGTTGGTCAGGCTGGTCTCGAACTCCTGACCTCAGGTGATCCGCCTGCCTCAGCCTCCCAAAGTGTGCTGGGGTTACAAGTGTGAGCTACCGCAAGTGGACTGCTTTTTTTTTTTTTTTTTTTTCATGTTCAAGACATATATTTAGTTTAACATAGATGAGCTATCAAAAATAAGTGAAAAGGTATGCCACTTGAAATTCCTTTTTCAGAATTTTGAAACCAAATAACACCTCTCTGTGTTTAAGCACTTTCGATGAAATTTGGAAAGCATTTTATAAATTATTATTCAGGTCATAACTAAGCTAAGCTAAATGACTAAGCTAACTAAGCTAAATGACAATATTGCTTTTCTTATAAAACATATCATTAAAAATATTTGTAAGTATAGGCAGGCCAAATGGACTTTACCTATGTAAAGATCACATTCATAAAAGTTATATATTATCAATGATATGTAAAAGTACCTCTATTTGTGGTAATGCAATAAATAAAACTGTCTGTTAAATACACTTTAGAAGTATTAGGACTTTGAAAATTTGGCCTTAATTTAATTTAAAAAACAAAGTTATAGTTCTCTGCAGTATTTATCTTTTTTACCTTAAATCAGGGCTAAGTTAACCCAGTAGTATCGGATTGCTTCCTCCAAAAGAGCATCACATATTGATCCATTGCTATTTGACATGAAAAATCTTCCAAAGACAAATGTATAGAATATGCAAAAATGATTTTCACCTACCTCCCAAATGTATTTGCTTTTAAGATAGTTTTGCAAGAGCTGAATAATATAGGTGAACAGGAAATTAAATAAAATATCTTAGAAATATATTTTAAAATATATTCTGCAATGTGGTATGGTGAAAAGAGCACTGTACTAGGAATTAACATATGTGGGTTTCTGGTTCTTTGATATTAATCAAGTAAATCACCTTAGCGAAATTATTTCAGTTCTCTGATTTTTCAGTTTCCTAATTTATAAAATAAGAGGAATAGATGGAATATACTTTAGATTTCTCTTTACTTCTAAAATGCTATGACTTTATAATTAGCTCTGATGAAATAATAGTAATAATAGCTATAAATTTTTAAGAATTTGTAATGTACCAGGTACTGTGGTAAGTTCTTTATATATCATGATTTCATTTTATGTAATCATAGTTTTATTCAATTTACTAATATTTGTTGATTGTTTACTGTGTGCCAAATGCTGTACTAGGTGCTGATGTACAGTGGTAAGCAAAAAGACCCAGTTCCCAATTTTATACAGCTACTCAGAAAAGTACATTTATTACTCCCAATTTACCAATAAGAAACAGAAGCTTAAAATTCACCCAAGGCCAAATAACTGACATTTTCCCACATTTCTCTGAATATGATGAGTGTAGCAGTTTGTAGACTAATAAATTGTGTTTCATAAGATTGGTTTTGTTTAAATTCATATAATTGACATGAATCAGAAAGATATTCAATAATGATATCAGATTGGTTTTGTTTAAATTCATATAATTGACATGATCACAAAGATGTTCAATAATGATATCAAATTACATCGAATTAAAATCTCCACATGATTAAAGTATGTGCTTCATAAATATTCAAGTTAATTAGAAATAAACTAAGCAGGCTGGGCGCGGTGGTGACACATGCCTATAATCCCAGCACTTTGGGAGACTGGGACGGGTGGATCACGAGGTCAGGAGTTTGAGACCAGCCTGGCCAACACAGTGAAACCCTGTCTCTACTACAAATACAAAAATTAGCTGGGCATGGTGGTGAGCGCCTGTAATGCCAGCTACTCGGGAGGCTGAGACAGGAGAATTGCCTGAACCTGGGCGGCAGAGGTTGCAGTGAGCTGAGATCACGCCACTCCTCTCCAGCCTGGGCGACAGAGCAAGACTCTGTCTCGGAAAAAAGAAAAAGAAAAAGAAAAAGAAAGAAGGAGGGAGGGAGGGAGGGGGGAAGCAGACAAAATTCATTAAATCTAGTGGAAAATGTTCAGGTAAGAGAAGTAGCAGACTGTACCGGACATGTTTCAAAGATATCAAGTGATTATAGGAGTTAAGGAGAATGGGTCAGATTGTTGTAAAAATAGGAGGATAGTGCCAGGATGCATAAACTAAAGATCAGAGCATTTAGGGCAGAGGTGTAACCTCCTCAATCTCTTCAGTAACTATGCAGTAATTTACTAAGGACACTCTTGCGCAAAACCACCTTCTTTTGGTTCCTGGTGTGAGCTCTTATTTCCTTATGCTTTACCTACTTGCTCCTCTTGATTGAAAACTTAAGTTATTTGGTATGTTTGAATCCTTATGTGCACACATGCCCTTCTTTTTTCAATAACCTAATTAAGCATATTTATAAATCAAGTTCATTTCTTCACCTTATTCTTCCACAATTACAATTTATAAAATCTTTTTCATATATATTCAATTTATGTTTTTTTAACAGCTTAATATTTCACTAGTAGTTACTTCAGAAGTAGAGTCAGAAATTGTGTCTCAGGATTTGTGAAAACCTGTTAATAGGTAATTTTTCTTTTTCTTCTAGGCCATTGTGGTGACTGATGGAGAGCGTATTCTTGGCTTGGGAGACCTTGGCTGTAATGGCATGGGCATCCCTGTGGGTAAATTGGCTCTATATACAGCTTGCGGAGGGATGAATCCTCAAAAATGTCTGCCTGTCATTCTGGATGTGGGAACCGAAAATGAGGTAATTTATTTACGCCTATAAGGCAGCTATGTACCTTTAAAAATGGCATAAATCCTTGCATTTTGAACTTATTCCAGGAACTTCATAAAATTCATTCTTTTTTGTATGGTTCTCTCTCTCTCTCTCCAAATCTCCCTTTAGTATTATTTAAAAAATTACTTCTCCTGTTCTCCTTTTCCCATCTTTATAACGTGATTAATCTTTTATCTGCTTCCCTAGTGCCTTATGTTGCTTTGATATGTATTTTCACCGTTATTCTATAGAGTATATGTTTTACTTTAAGACAATAGTTTTAAAAATTATTATTTTTTTATTATATAGGAACTAATCCTATGGGATTTATTAAATTAATCAGTCTGAAATATTCTTGTTTTAAAAACTATATTGAACCTAAAGTAGATCATTTGGAGTTTAACTTTTCTCATTCATGACTTTATATTTTAGAATCTTAAAGTCATATGTTAAGTACTACTTTTTTGCTCATCCTTTACTGCTAATATTTAGGAGTTAGCTAACTAGATACTAGAAGTTAAATGTAGAATTTTCTGAAATAGAAATGAAAGATAATAGTCAGTTAAGGATGAACATTTAAAAAGTTATTTACAAATTTCAGACCTAGGTCCCAAGCAGATATATCATCAAATAAGACCATAACACAAATAGTACATGCATTATGTTTATTTTCTTTGTCTTCTTCTAAAACAATTGAAGTTAAAACTTTTGATCTGTAAGTAATGTGAAATATATTTTTGCATGAACAAAAATATATTTACAATAGTGACTTAAACAGTTATGTTTTTTAACATACACATAAAAAGTTATAATATTTAACTTGATCTGTGCATGAATGCTCACTTAACCTTTATCAAAGGATACATTTTGATAAAAATACATTGCTTATCTGGCATTTTCTTTTCTGATACCAATAGAAATGGCTTAGAAATTATCAAAGCTGGCTTCTTGACCTCTTTAAACAATTGTCCTAAAATTGTGTGTATACATTGAACATTAACATTTCGTCTTTAAGCCAGGAGAGGTGGTGTGTACCTACAGTCCTAGCTACTCAGGAGGCTGGAAGGTAGGAGGATTGCTTGAACTCAGGAGGTTCAGGATGCAGTGAGCCATGATCATGCAATTGGACTACAGCCTGGGCTACAGAGTGAGAGCCTGCTCTAAAAAATTTAAATTAAAATAAAATAAATATATTTCTACTTTATTTTAAAAATATATTTTAAAAATTGTTCTGTGATAAGTTGCATTGACATAAAATAGTTAATTTCTTATTTTTGATTTTTTGTTTGTTTGTTTTTTGTTTTTTAAGAAGGAGTCTCACTCTGTCACCCAGGCTGGAGTGCAGTGGCGTGATCTCCACTTACTGCAACCTCCGCCTCCCAGGTTCAAGCGATTCTCCTGCCTCAGCCTCCCAAGTAGCTGGGACTACATGCACGTGCCACCATTCTTGGCTAATTTTTTCTATTTTTAGTAGAGAGGGGGTTTCACCGTGTTAGCCAGGATGGTCTCGATCTCCTGACCTCCTGATCCATCCACCTCACCCTCCCAAAGTGCTGGGATTACAGGCGTGAGCCACTGCACCCAACCTATTTGTTTTTATTTTCTTTAAGACAGGATCTCACTGCCGTTGCCTAGGCTAGAGTGCACTATCATGATCATGGTTCACTGCAGCATCAATCTCCCATGCTCAGGTGATTCTGCCACCTCAACCTCCCAAGTAGCTAGGACTACAGGTACATGCCACCACAACTGGGTAATTTTTTGTTTACATTGAAATCAAATTTTAAAAATCACAAAAATAGGTAATACATCTTAAAAATTCTGTGGAGAAATGAGGAGGAATATATAATGACAAAACAGACGTGCAAAAATGTTAGAATTTGGCTTTCTTTTTTTTTTGTAAGAGATAGGATGTTGCACTGCCACCCAGGCTGTAATGCAGTGGCAATATCATAGCTCATTGCAGCCTTAAACTCCTGAGCCCAAGTGGTCCTCCTGCCTCAGCCTTTCAAGTAGCTTAGATTTCAGGTGTGCACCACCACACCCAGCTAATTTTTTTAACTGTTTTTTTGTTTTGTTTTGTTTTTTGTTTTGTTTTTTAAGACGGGTTCTTGCTATGTAAGTTGCCCAGACTGGTTTTGAACTCCTGGTCTCAAATAATCCTCCTACTTCACTGGGATAACAGTGAAGTTTTAAACAGTTTTAACCCTGTGCCATTTATTGAGTGTGTTTGTATAATGTGGACATTATAAAAGGCTGTGCACTAGTGAAACTGTAACACTAGGACTCTTGCATTGATTGTATTATATGAAAGAATTAATTTCATGAGCGAGATTGTTTTATATTAAAGAATTGATTTCATGAAAGTAGGTCTTAAAATTGCCAAATTGATGGTTGTCTTCAATTTTCCACATTATCTCTGTTTAGTGTATGTTTCTTTCCTCTTTTGGTATTCATTGCTTTTATGTTATTACATTTCTATCCAGTATCTTACTTCCTCAGCCTGAAGAACCCATCCACCTATCCTTCACGAAATTTCTTAGTTTACCCAACTGTAGATCTAGCTTTCTCTCTTTTTTTTTTTTTTAATTAAGACATGTCTGGTTCATACTACATTTCAGAATTTTTAAGCCGATAATTAGAAAATAATCTGATTATCTAAATGAATCTACTGTTAAAATGCTGTGTATTATTTCTAGAGATTTTGCTTACTGCCATTGGACTTTCAGGAATATTGAGGGAAGAAAATTAAGTGAATGGTGAACCTTTAACTCTTTGACAGGTCACCGGAGAATACCTTTGTCACTTTGAGAGTGACAGAGGTCTTTGAGAGACCTTTCTGAAACCCCTCAAATTGCATTTGGTATTATACCAATATTGAGTACCTACTCATTATGTTAAGTGAAATAAACCAGGCACAGAAAGACAAATATCCCATGTTCTCACACCCGAGCTAAAAAAGTTGATCTCATGGAGGTAAAGAGAAGAACAATAGTTGCCAAAGACTGGGAAGGGTGTGTGTATGTCAGGGTAGGGAGTGGGAGGATGAAGAGAGGTTGGTTAATGGGTACAAATATGTCAATTGAAGAAGTAAGTTCTAATGTTTGATAGTAGAGTAGGGTGACTACATTTACCAACACTGTATTGTATATTTCAAAATAGCTAGAAGAGAGGACTTGAAATGCTATCAACACATTGAAATGATACTCAAGGTGGCTGGGCGCGGTGGCTCATACCTGTAATCCCAGAACTTTGGCAGGCCGAGGCGGGCGGATCACCTGAGGTTGGGAGTTTGAGACCAGCCTGAGCAATATAGAGAAAACCTGTCTCTACTGAAAATACAAAATTAGCTGGGCATGGTGGTACATGCCTGTAATCCCACCAACTTGGGAGGCTGAGGCAGTAGAACTGCTTGAACCCGGTGGCAGAGGTTGCAGTGAGCTGAGATCATGCCATTGCACTCCAGCCTGGGCAACAAGAGCAAAACTCTGTCTCAAAAAAAGAAAAGAAAAGAAAAGAAATAATACTCAAGATGATGGACTCCCTGAATACCCTGACTTGATCATTACACATTCCATGCATGTAACAAAGTATCACATGTACTCCATAAAAATATACAAATTTATGTATCAATAAACAAATTTTTAAAAAGTATTGAATATCTGCTATCCATCAAAGCCTAAGCAAAACCTAGATAATATTGGCGTAAAAAATGTAAGATTTTGCCAGCAGGATGCTCTGAATCTAGAAGAGGAGATACACATGTAACTAGTTTCAGTATGTATTAATTGCTTTCTTTGGTAAAGGCATTTGAAGGCGTTTAGCAAACCAATTCTCTGACAATTATTATATACTCTTGTTATCGGTGAACAAAGAATTGGACAAAACATACAAAACATACAAAGCAAGGAAAGAATGAAGCAAGAAAAGCAGAGATTTATTGAAAATGAAAGCATACTCCACAGAGTGGGAATGGGCCTGAGCAGCCGCTCAAGGACCTAGATACAGAATCTTGTCAGGTCCTAATACCCCCTAGAGGTTTCCCATTGGCCAATTGGTGTTCACCCCATTTAAATGAAGTGGTGGCCTGCAATCACTTCAGTGGTGGACTGAAGTGAAGTTACAAAGGTCACATTCCTAGCAAACATCTGATTGGTTGTGGAAAGCAACCAATGGGAGGATAAAGTAAAGTTACAAAACTGTGTTTCTATGCAAATGAAGGCTTGGCTCACAGTCAGTCTGATTGGTTGTGGACAGCAACCGATCAGAGGCTGAAGTGAAGTTACAAAGTTACGCTCCTGTGCAAATGTCTGATTAGTTGCAAAAACCAACCAATCAGAGGTACTTTGAATTTCTCATCTGCCAGCAGAAAAGGTAGGGGTTTGCAAAGGGAGTAGCCGCTGGTCATTTTGTTACTTAGGCATAGAAAGTTAGGGTTTTCCTTTCAATTTAGTTCTAGGAAGTCAGTGCAAAACGGCCTTAGGTTCCCTGCCTCCAGACCCTATTCTCCAGCCTCATTCTTATTCTTAAACTCTGTATTACTGTTATTTTCTTGCATCTTGTCCTTTTAAATAAATCATATTTTGGGAATCTAATTGTAAAAATGTATACTAGCAAATGATCAACTAGAGTTCTTATTCTAAAAGGAGAGTAAATTATTTGTTCACTTTATAAAAGATAGTTTAGCTCTACCCAGAGTTAGTTAAACTACAAAATTTACAGGTATACATATTCTTCAAGACTGCCCTCATTTCTGCCATCAACTGCAAGTTCAAGAGCTTCCCAAAACCAACTTCAGGCTTGATAATTTGCTAAGACTCAAAAAACTCACTGAAAGCTATTGTACTCACAGTTACAGTGTATTATGGGTGAAAGATAACACATTAAAATCACACAAAAGAAGAGATGTATAGGGAAGAGTCTAGAAGAGTCCCAAATGGGAAGCGTCCACTTTCCTGTAAAATCAGGACATGTTACCCTCCCAGTACAGATATGAAATATCAACATGTGTCCCACTGTTCAGAGTTTTACTGGGGCTCCATTACCTAGTCATGATTGATTGATTGATTGTCCAGGTGGTTGAACTCAGCCTCCAGGTTGGCCTATACTATATGACGCAAAGGCCCTACCCCAGATCACATGGTTAGTCTTTCTGCAATGGCCAGTCTTCACCCGGTGACTCTTAGTTATGGTCGCTAAGCTACTAGATAAAAGGATTAGGCCCTATTTAAACTGGTTGAATGCTTGTAAACTGTCACCAGAGTCCATCCACAGAATAAATAAAAGTATAAGAGACAAACAGACAAAAAAGGAAAACAGATGTAAATTTTATTGTTAAGCAGAATTAAGTTTTAAGCTCAGATAAGATTAAGGATTTGATCATCAAGCTTTTAAGGAAATATAGTTCCTATGCTATATAAACTGTCCCAGAGCGTATTACAATTGACAGCTTAACATTTCAGTTTTTAAAAAGAGCATAACCTTGATATCCAAACCTGGTAAAAAAAATTAGCACATAATAAGAAATTGCTAAGCAGTCTCATATTTACCCCTGCTCCCAGTTTCACCACTTACTAGTGGTGTTTCTGTGTTTGGCTCATGTAAAATGAGTAATTACCTCATAGAGCTGTCATGGTTTAATATATTTAGAATGCTTAAAATTGTGACTGGCATTTTGTGAGCACTTAGTAAATGTTACCTCACATTAATATAGATGTAGAAGCAAAAGTTCTTTATAAAATATTGGCAAGTAAGATCTTGCAGAATATTTTAATGTTGAAATAATGTTTGAAATCTATTCAAACCATTAGCTACATCATAATTAATGGTGATATATTAGAGGCATTATTTTAAAAGACAGGACACCTGTTATCACGGCTGTTCTCTTTTTTATCATTCAGAAAATTCTAGCCTGTGTAATAAGACAGTAAAACAAAGGGGATATAACTGACAGGAAAAGACAAAATTATCATTATTTATAGGGAATATGTTTATTACTGAAACCCAAGAAAACCAACTAAAAAATATTGTGGTCAAATTATAGCACTCAGTAAAGTGGCTGCTTTAAAACAAATATTGAAAACTTAATAGCTTTTCTATGTACTTGTAATAACCAGTTAAAAATTAACTGATTCACAATAGCAACAATATTCTATTCTGCTATTCTGCTAATGTTATATAGTATTTGACTTTTTTAAGCAAAGAAATAGTTACATATTATTTGGTTAATCAAAAGAATTAATTTTGGGGCAAGTATTTTTTTTTCCAAAAACTGATCAAGGTATGCTGCATTTATTAAGCAAAATATGTTTTCATCTTTGACTCAATTTGCCCTTAATTTTATTGACTTTTGAGCTATACATATCAACTGTATTCCATTAGCAATACAGTACTTTTCAGGGTAAAAATAGAAGCTGTGTAAGATTCTGGATTAACTTTTCTGTTGCTTAAAATAGATAGAAATACTCCAACACAAAACTTTCTGTTTGAGCTCTTGGAGTGAAGATATGTTAGAAATATTGTAGCCTGTAAAACATCCTAATCTAAATTTTTATTGTCTTTAACTCATAATGTGTGGTGAAGAATAGAAAAATATTTGGAATCAACTGAGTTGCCACTCATAATGTTCTCATTTTATTCATTCTGACATTTTGTTTTTTGTATTTATTCTTTCACTGCTGCTTTACTGAGAAGACAGAAGGAAAACTTAATTATGACTGAGTCTATGAGTTCGTTTAAAATGTAATGGTGTTTTTATGTAGTGACAGTTTCACATGTGGAAAACTGATTTTAGTCAAAATGTTCCTGTAGTAATACTTTTTAATCTTAATTGCTTTTTTGAATCTCTGCATAGTTTTACACTTCATAATAAAAATATAGAAACTACTTGATAATAGCACTTAGTTTCTTATCCAGAATAACCCAGCAAATTTTAATAACAGTAAATCCCCTTTTAATACAAATTATAACTGTTTTCCTCTTTTATTATACCTACGTGTACTGGATAGTAATGAAAATAGAAACGGAATTAGCTGCCAGTTAATAAGACACTCTTCACTTGCCATAAAGATACACTTGCCTGACTGCTTTTAAGCTTCTGCAGCTTTCAACTAAAGGAAATTTGAGGAACTAAGACACCAAAACAGAAGTACACAGAAGTACTTGGCTAAAAAATATTGTTATTCTTTTATTTTTATTTTTTATTTTAATAGCTTTAAGGGTACAAGTGGTTTTTGGTTACACGGATGAATTATATAGTGGTGAACTCTGAGCTTTTAGTGTACCCGTCACCTGAAAAACATTGTACCCAATAGATAATTTTTTATTCTTTACCCACATCCTACCCTCCTCCCATCTGAGTCTCCAGTGTCCATTATACTGCTTTGTATGCTCTTATGTACCCATAGCTAAGCTTCCATTTATAAGTGAGAATATGCGGTATTTGCTTTTCCATTGCTGAGTTACTTCATTTAGGTTAATAGCCTCCAGTTTCATCCAAGTTGCTGCAAAGGACATTGTTTTATCCTTTCTTACGGCTGAGTGGTATACTATGATATATATGTGAAAACTTTCTTTATCCACTCATTGGTTGATGGGCACTTGAGGTTGATTTCATATCTTCACAATTGTAGATTGTGCTGTGATAAACACATGTGTGCAGGTGTCTTTTTGATATAATGGCTTCTTTTCCTTTGGGTAGATACCTGGTAGTGGAATTGCTGGATTGAATAATAGATCTACTTTTTGTTCTTTGAGAAATATCCATATTGTTTTCCATAGACGATGTTCTAATTTACATTCCCAATAACAATGTATAAGTTTTCCCTTTTCACCACATGGTGCCAACATCTATTGTTTTTTTGACTTTAAAATAATGGCCATTTTGATTTTGTTAAGGTCGAAAATACTCTTATTCTTTAAGTTAATAATACTAAGTATTAAATTAGGTAGGGTGTTTGTGTTTATATTTTCATCTCATCTTTCATCTATTTATTTCACAGTCCACATTTTCTTTAATTGTGAAGCAGTTACTATATAAAATTTACTTGTTACCTGAGGTAAATTTTCTTTAGAGCATATCATGTTTGATTCCTTCTCTTTTTTTTTTTTTTTGCTGTTGCCAAATATTTCCATAGAAATTATGTTGATTATATGTCTATTTTTTCTTGTATATGACTAATATTGAGGCTTGCTATTTGACTAAAAATAATTTGAGTAGATGTTCCTTGTGTTCCCTTCATGCTTCTTTGGACATTATTGTGTCTTAAAGAACCTTTTCATGTGTTATATGGTATATTCGTTTTTTAGGGTTATTGTAACATAGTGCCATAGACTAGGTGGCTTAACTGACAGAAATTTATTTTCTCACAGTTCTGGGGGCTGGAAGTCCAAGATCAAGGTGTTCGTAGGATTGGTTTCTTCTGTGGTTTGTGTCCTTGACTTACAGATGTCCATCTTCCTCTGGTGTCTTAATATAGTTTTTCTTCCGTGTATGTCTGTATCCTAATTTTCTCTATTTTTTTTTTTATTTGAGATGCAGTCTCATCTGTTGCCCAGGCTGGAGTGCAGTGGCATGATCTTGGCTCACTGCAATCTCCGCCTCCCAGGTTCAAGTAATTCTCTGCCTCAGCCTCCCAAGTAGCTGGGATTACAGGCACCCGCCACCACGCCCGACTAATTTTTGTATTTTTAGTAGAGATGGGGTTTCACCATCTTGGCCAGGCTGGTCTTAAACTCCGAACCTCATGATCCACCTGCCTCGACCTCGCAAAGTGCTGTGCTGGGATTACAGACGTGAGCCTCCGCACCTGGCCAATTTTCTCTTCTTAAAAGGACCAGTCATATTGGATTAGGACCCACTCTAATGACCTCATTTAACTTAATTACCTCTTTAAATACTCTGTCTCCAAATACATCACATTCTGAGGTACTGGGGTTAGGGATTCAACATATGAATTTGGGGGCAACACTATTCAACCCATAGCACATGGTCAGTCCTCAAGAGGTCATGGGCAGAACGAGTAGGAGAATGTCATTTCTGCATAGTTATTCTTTCCTTATTAAACCATTGCTCCAGGTCTCAGCTTTTCTGTGTCTAGTTTTATGGTTAGTCTGGCCTCTGATTGATGTGTACAGTGTACCCTAATATAGAATCCTTATTGGAGCTTGAACTGGCAAAGTTGAAGAGAGATCTTTCCCATTTAGACAGTTCCCCTGCGTGTTCCAGAAAGTAGTCTTCATCTTTGGCATGAACCTGCTATGTTGGAAAGAAACTGAATGAAGGAAAACCCTTATAGACTTTGTGTATCTTCCAGCCTGTCTACAGAATCTGATGTTGACACTAAAGTGTGGCCTGTGTTTGTTTTCTATTGCAGCTGTAACAAATTGTTACAAACTTAGTGACTTAAAACAACATAAATGCATTTTCCCTATAGATGTGTAGGTCACAAGGCCAACACAGTCTCAAAAGGTTAAAGTTACAAAAGGTGTCAGTATGGCCATATTCCATTTCTTGGCCATTTCTGGCTTCTAGATTGCCTGCATTCCTTGGTTCATGGCCCCCTTTATTCATTTTCAAAGCCAGCAATATAGCAGCATTTCTCTGGCCTGCTTCCATCTTACATCTCTTTCTCTGACTTCAGCCAGGAAAAGTTTTCACTTTTAAGGACTCACCCTTAGTCACATCTGTAAAGTCTCTTTTAGCACATAAGATAACATATTCACAATTCTCAGGGATTTGAGCGTGGGCATTTTTGGGGTAGGGAGGGGAGTCATTATTTTGCTTATCACGTGGTACCAACTATAGTATCATCATCTGTCCTTCAGCCCGCCTTCACTTCTACCCTTTATCCTTTTATATTGCTTGCCACTTCGGACAAGTGGTCCTGTATTGGAATGAATACCAGTTCATTACCATCGTTAGTAAAGCCAGGGGAGAGAATAAAATTCTCAACTCCCAGAATTTTGGTTTGGAGTTTCATTTGCTTGCTCTTTGTGGTCTCATTTTGCCCCATCCTCTCTAAATTAGAAGATCATAATAGGTTTTATCAAGAATTTATTTATCTATTTCCTGAGACACTACACTAGTGCCTTGGGAAAGAGAATGGAGTCTTTCTGTAGTTTGATTTTATACACACTATAACTAGCAGGAACTCCTTGAAATTTTGAGGTAAATTTTAGAAATACTGATTGTATAGAACAAAACAGAAAATTTATTTGAATGAGACAGAAACCTAGTAGGAAGTAGAATGGTTTTATTTTAACTTAGTAATACAAGTTCGAAATAACTTAACAATACCAGTTCCTCACCACTTCAGAATTATCAGGGGCATGTGTTAAGAATGCAGAATTTTGCACCACACTCCAGACATACTGAATCACAACTAAATTTTAATCATTTTTATTTCTAGCACTTTTTAACAATCATGCCAGCTAATATGCATGCTGACATTTTAGTGGTACTGGTTTTAGACTCACCTGAATGTGATGGTTACTTTGCTTATTCTTGTTGATAACACGAGCCAACAAAATAGCAAAACTTATATATCTTTATAGAATCCGTAACAAAAGAGGAGAAATGGTAACAAAGAAAATAATTTTCTGTAGATTATAAATAAAGTTTAAAAATAAATGCTAAAATGAGGAATAGTTACATTCGTATAGAAGATAAAGGTGTATAATGTTCTTAATATTTAAAGAATACTTTCAGGTCGGTAAGAGAATATTAGACTAGGCTCAGTGACTCACATCTGTAATCCCAACACTTTGGGAGGAGACTAGGCTCAGTGACTCACACTTGTAATCCCAACACTTTGGGAGGCTGAGGTGGGAGAATCACTTGGGCCCAGGATTTGATAGTGATTACTATTAACTTCAAATAAATGGATGCTTCAGTTATAAACTCTGAAGGGTCCAGAATTGAGATAATGTTAACAGTAAGATAATTAGTATAATTACCAACATATACCCTCCTTATCTCCTTTTTTGAGCTCTCTTATATTTCCATATGTCTTGTTCCTTACTTTTTCCCCAATCCTTTTCCTTTTCTCAGGCTTGTAAATTTTCATAAGTCTTCAGTGGCACCACATGCATTTAATGTAACACCTCGTGCTAAAGAAGTTCCACCCTTTTTTAAGTGCTTGCTTAATACCAAGTGTTTATTCTCTAACAGTGATCTATTGAGTGTTCACTCCTGACAATAAGAAGTTTTTAATCCAGTAAATTAATATCACTTCTGTACCAGTCTACTTTGTCTGTGGAACCATTATCAAAATGGAATAATGTTGTTAAATTGCTTTTTGTAGATACTAATTTTTTTGTCAGTCAAATCTTTGAGAATGCACTCATTATTCAAGCCTTAATTATCTTAATTAAAATTATGAAATTAAAAAAACTTAATTTTTGACAGGGACGTTATTATGATTGGAAGAATTTTTTTTTATACTTAGAGTTCTGGGATACATGTGCAGAACGTGCAGGTTTGTTACATAGGTATACACGTGCCATGGTGGTTTGTTATACCCATCAACCTGTCATCCACGTTAGGTATTTCCTAATGCTATCCCTCCCCTTGCCTTCCACCCCCTGACAGGCCCCGCTGTGTGATGTTCCCCTCCCTGTGTCCATGTGTTCTCATTGTTCAACTCCCACTTATGAGTGAGAACATGCGGTGTTTGGTTTTCTGTTCCTGTGTTAGTTTGCTGAGAATGATGGTTTCCAGCTTCATCCAAGTCCCTGCAAAGGACGTGAACTCATTATTTTTTATGGCTACATAGTACTCCATGGTGTATATGCGCCACATTTTCTTTATCCAGTCTAACATTGATGGGCATTTGGATTGGTTCCAAGTCTTTGCTATTGTGAACAGTGCTGTAATAAACATATGTGTGCATGTGTCTTTATCGTAGAATGATTTATAATCCTTTGGGTATATACCCAGTAATGGGATTGCTGGGTCAAATGATTTTTCTGTTTCTAGATCCTTGAGGAGTCACCACACTGTCTTCCACAGTGGTTGAACTAATTTACACTCCCACCAACAGTGTAAAAACATTTCTATTTCTCCATGTCCTCTCCAGCATCTGTTGTTTCCTGACTTTTTAACAATTGCCATTCTTACTGGCATGAGATGATATCTCATTGTGGTTTTGATTGGCATTTCTCTAATGAACAGTTATGATGAGCTTTTTTTTATGTTTTTTGGCCACATACGTGCCTTCTTTTGAAAATGTCTGTTCATATCCTTTGCCAACTTTCTGATGGAGTGTTTTGGTTTTTTTTTTTCTTGTAAATTTAAGTTCCTTGTAGATTCTGGATATTATCCCTTTGCCAGATGGACAGATTGCAAAAATTTCTCCCATTCTGTAGGTTGCCTGTTCACTCAGATGCTAGTTTCTTTTGCTGTGCAGAAGCTCTTTAGTTTAATTAGATCCCGCTTGTCAATTTTGCTTTTGTTACCATTGCTTTTGGTGTTTTAGTCATGAAATATTTGCCCATGCCTATGGCCTAAATGGTATTCCCAAGGTTTTTTTCTAGGGCTTTTATGGTTTTAGGTCTTATGTTTAAATCTTTAATCCATATTGAGTTAATTTTTGTATAAGTTGTAAGGAAAAGGGTCCAGTTTCAGTTTTCTGCATATGGCTAGCCAGTTTTCCCAACACCATTTATTAAATAGGGAATCCTTTCCCCATTGCTTGTTTTTGTCAGATTTGTCATATAGCTGTAGATGTGTTGTGTTATTTCTGAGGCCTCCGTTCTATTCGATTGGTCTATATATCTGTTTTGGTACCAATACCATGCTGTTTTGGTTACTGAAGCCTTGTAGTATAATTTGAAGTCAGGTAGCTTGATGCCTCCAGCTTTTTGTTTTGTTTTGTTTTGTTTTGCTTAGGATTGTCTGGGCTATATGGGCTCTTTTTTGGTTCCATATGAAATTTAAAGTAGTTTTTTTCTAATTCGATGAAGGAGGTCAATGGTAGTTTGATGGGAATGACATTGAATCTGTAAATTACTTTGGGCACTATGGTGATTTTCACAATATTGATTCTTCCTATCCATGAGCATGGAATGTTCTTCCATTTGTTTGTGTCCTCTCTTACTTCCCTAAGCAGTGGTTTGTAGTTCTTGAAGAGGTCCTTCACATCCCTTGTTAGCTGTATTCCTAGGTATTTGATTCTCTTGGTAGCAATTGTGAATGAGAGTTTGCTCATGATTTGACTCTTTATTTGCCTATTATTGGTGTATAGGAAGGCTTGTGATTTTTACATATTGATTTTGTATCCTGAGATTTTGCTGAAGTTGCTTATCAACTTAATGAGTTTTTGTGCTGAGACAATGGGTTTTATCATGTCATCTGCAAAGAGAGACAATTTGACTTCCTCTTTTCCTATTTGAATACCTTTTATTTCTTTCTCTTGCCTGATTGCCCTGGCCAGACCTTCCAATACTGTGTTGAATAGGAGTGGTAAGAGAGGGCATCCTTGTCTTGTGCCAGTTTTGAAAGGGAATGCGTCCAGCTTTTGTCCATTCAGTATGATATTGTCCACGGGTTTGGCATAAATAGCTCTTATTATTTCGAGATATATTTCATCAATATCTAGTTTATTGAGCATTTTTAGCATGAAGGGGTGTTGAATTTTATCGAAGGCCTTTTCTGCATCTATTGAGATAATCATGTGGTTTTTGTTATTGGTTCTGTTTATGTGATGGATTACATTTATTGATTTGCATATGTTGAACCAGCCTTGCATCCCAGGGATGAAGGGATGAAGCCATCTTGATCATGGTGAATAAGCTTTTTGATGTGCTGCTGTATTCGGTTTGCAAGTATTTTATTGAGGATTTTTGCATCAGTGTTCATCAGGGATATTGGCCTGAAATTTTCTTGTTTTGTTGTGTCTCTGCCAAGTTTTGGTATCAGGACAATGCTGATCTGATAAAATGAGTTAGAGAGGAGCCCCTCTTTTTCTATTGTTTGGAATAGTTTCAGAAGGAGTGGTACCAGCTCCTAGTAGAATTTGGCTGTAATCTGTCTCCCTGGGCTGCTGTTGTTGTTGTTGTTGTTGTTGTTGTTGTTAGACTATAATTACTACCTCAATTTCAGAACCTGTTATTGGTCTATTCGGGGATTCAACTTCTTCCTACTTTAGTCTTGGGAGGGTGTTTGTGTCCAGGAATTTATCCATTTCTTCTAGATATTCTAGTTTATTTGGTAGTTTATTTGTAGTGGTGTTTGCAGTATTCTCTGATGTTATTTTGTATTTCTGTGGGATCAATGGTGATCTCTCCTTTATCATTTTTTATTGTTTCTATTTGATTCTTCTCTCTTTTCTTCTTTATTAGTCTGGCTAGCAGTCTATTTTGTTAATCTTTTCAAAAAACCAGCTCCTGGATTCATTTATTTTTTAAGGATTTTTCATGTCTTTATCTCCTTCAGTTCTGCTCTGATCTTAGTTATTTCTCATCTTCTGCTAGCTTTTGAATTTGTTTGCTCTTGCTTCTCTAGTTCTTTTAATTGTGATGTTAAGGTGTCAATTTTAGATCTTTCCCCCTTTCTCCTGTGGGCATTTAGTGCTATAATTTTCCCTCTAAATACGGCTTTAGCTGTGTCCCAGAGATTCTAGTACATTGTGTCTTTGCTCTCAGTGGTTTCAAAGAACTTATTTATTTCTGTCTTAATTTCATTACTTACCCAGTAGTCGTTCAGGAACAGGTTGTTCAGTTTCCATGTAGTTGTGTGGTTTTGAGTGAGTTTATTAATCCTGAGTTGTAATTTGATTGCACTGTGGTCTGAGTGAGTGTTTATTATGATTTCCTTTCTTTTGCATGTGCTGAGGAGTGTTTTCCCTCTAATTGTGGGGTCAATTTTAGAATAAGTGCCGTGTCGTGCTGAGAAGAATGTATATTCTGTTGACTTGGGGTGGAGAGTTCTGTAGATATCTATTAGGTCTGCTTGGTCCAGAGCTGAGTTCAAGTCCTGAATATCCGTGTTAATTTTCTGTCTTGTTGATCTGTCTCATATTGACAGTGGGTGTTAAAGTCTCCCACTATTATTTTATGGGAGTCTATGTCTCTTTGTAGGTCTCTATGAACTTGCTTTATGAATCTGGGTGCTCCTGTATTGGTGCACATGTATTTAGGATAGTTAGCTCTTCTTGTTGAATTGATCCCTTTACCATTATGTAATGGCCTTCTTTGTCTCTTTTGATCTTTGTTGGTTTAAAGTCTGTTTTATCGGAGACCAAGATTGCAATCCCTGGTTTTGTTTTTGTTTTTGTTTTTTTGCTTTCCATTTGCTTGGTAAATCTTCCTCCGTCCCTTTATTTTGAGCCTATGTGTGTCTTTGCATGTGAGATAAGTCTCCTGAATACAGCACACTGATGGGTATTGACTATCCAGTTTACCAGTCTGTGTCTTTTAATTGGGGCATTTAGCCCATTTACATTTAAGGTTAATATTGTTATGTTTGAATTTGATCCTGTCATTATTATGCTAGCTGGTTATTTTGCCCATTAGTTGATGCAGTTTCCTCATAACGTCAATGGTCTTTACATTTTGGTTTGTTTTTGCAGTGCCTGCACTGGTTTTTCCTTTCCATATTCAGTGCTTCCTTCAGGAGCTCTTGTAAGGCAGGCCTGGTGGTGACAAAATCCCTCAGCATTTGCTTGTCTGTAAAGATTTTATTTATCCTTTACTTATGAAGCCTAGCTTGGCTCGATATGAAATTCTGGGTTGAAAATTCTTTTCTTTAAGAATGTTGAATATTGGCCCCCACTCTCTTCTGGCTTACAGGATTTCTGCAGAGAGATCCGCTGTTAGTCTGATGGGCTTCCCTTTGTGGATAATCTGACCTTTCTCTCTCACTGCCCTTAAATTGTTTTCTTCATTTCAACCATGGTGGATCTGACGATTATGCATCTTGGGGTTGCTCTTGTCGAGGAGTATCTTTGTGGTGTTCTCTGTATTTCCTGAATTTGAACGTTGACCTGTCTTGATAGGTTGGTGAAGTTCTCCTGGATAATATCCTGAAGTGTGTTTTCCAACTTGGTTCCATTCTCCCTGTCACTTTCAGGTACACCAACCAAATGTCGGTTTGGTCTTTTCACATAGTCCCATATTTCTGGGAGGGTTTGTTCATTCCTTTTCATTCTTTTTTCTCTAATCTTGTCTTCACACTTTATTTCCTTAAGTTGATCTTCAATCTCTGATATCCTTTCTTCTACTTGATTGATTCAGCTATTGATACTTGTGTATGCTTCATGAAGTTCTCATGCTGTGTTTTTCAGGTCCATCAGGTCATTTATGTTCTTCTCTAAATTGGTTATTCTAGTTAGCAATTCCTCTGACCTTTTATCAAGGTTCTTAGCTTCCTTGCATTGAGTTAGAACATGTTCCTTTAGCTCGGAGGAGTTATTACCCATCTTCTGAAGCCTACTTTTGTCAATTAGTCAAACTCATTCTCCGTCCAGTTTTGTTCCCTTGCTGGTGAGGAGTTGTGATCCTTTGGAGGAGAAGAGATATTCTGGTTTTTTGAATTTTCAGCCTTTTTGTGCTGTTTTTTGCTCATCTTCATGGATTTATCTACCTTTAGTCTTTGCTGTTGGTGACCTTCGGGTGGAGTTTTTGCATGGTCATCCTTTTTGTTGATGTTCATGCTCTTTCCTTCTGTTTGTTAGTTTTCCTTCTAAGAGTCAATCCCCTCTTCTGCAGGTCTGCTGGAGTTTGCTGGAGGTCCACTCCAGTCCCTGTTTGCCTTGGTGTCACCAGCAGAGGCTGCAGAACAGCAAAGATTGCTGCCTGTTCCTTCCTCTGCAAGCTTGCCCTGAGAGGGGCACCTGCCAGATGCCAGCTGGAGCTCTCCTGTATGAGGTGTCTGTTGACCCCTGCTGAGAGGTGTCTCTCCATCAGGAGGCACAAGAGTCAGGGACCCACTTGAAGAGGCAGTCTGTTTCTTAGCAGAGCTCGAATGCTGTGCTGGGAGATCTGCTGCTCTCTTCAGAGGCAGCAGGCAGGAATGTTTAAGTCTGCTGAAGCTGTGCCCACAGCTGCCCCTTTCCTCAGGTGTTCTGTCCCAGGGAGATAGAGTTTTATCTATAAGCCCCTGACTGGGGCTGCTGCCCTTCTTTCAGAGATGCCCTGTCCAGAGAGGAGGAATCTAGAGAGGCAGTTTGGCTACAGTGGCTTTGTGGTGCTGCAGTGGGCTTCACCCAGTCCAAACTTCCAAGTGGCTTTATTTACACTGTGAGGGGAAAACTGCCTACTCAAGCCTCAGTAATGATGGACATCCCTCCCTGCACCAAGCTCGAGTATCCCAGGTCAGACTACTGTGCTGGAGCAAGAATTTCAAGCCGGTGGATCTTAGTTTGCTGGACTCCATGGGGATGGAATCTGCTGAGCAAGACCACTTGGCTCCTTGGCTTCAGCCCCCTTTTTAGGGGTGTGAATAGTTCTGTCTCGCTGGCATTCCAGGTGCCACTGGGGTATGGAATAAAACTCCTGCAGCTAGCTTGGTGTCTGCCCAAATAACCGCCCAGTGTTGTGCTTGAAACCCGGGCCCTTGTGGTGCAAGCACCCAAGGGAATCTGCTGGTCCGTGGGTTGTGAAGACCATGGGAAAAGTGTTGTATCTGGGCCAGAGTGCATGGTCCCTCAGGGCAGGGTCCCTCACAGCTTCCCTTGGCGAGGGGAGGGAGTTCCCCAACCCCTTGTGCTTCCTGGGTGAGGTGATGCCCCACCCTGCTTCTCCTTGCCCTCTGTGGGCTGTATCCACTGTCTAACCAGTCCCAGTGACATGAACCGGGTACCTCAATTGGAAATGCAGAAATCACCCACCTTCTGCATTGGTCTTGCTGCGAGCTGCAGACCGGAGCTGTTCCTATTTGGTCATCTTACCCGGGAATCAAGAATTTTTTAACTTTCTGATTTACTTCAAAATCTCTGTCTTGTTCATAAATCTTTGTAATTGACTACATTGTAGTCAGACTTCTTTATGATATATACTTTAATCATTAACATGGGAAAGGAGGGAGAAAAGAGAAGGGGAAACATGTAACTTTTTTTCTCAATTTTGTTATTTTTCTAATTCGCACATTTTAGAAGTCTAAATATATTCTAGACGTGTAGAAAGTATTTTAATTCTGGCAGTCATTAGTAGCACATTGGCACTTCAACCTCAGCTGCTCAGAAGCCTGCCAGTAGATTGTTTAGAGTTTTTATGCCTTAAGGAACAGCTGCACTTTATAGCAGCACTTGGTTTCAGTTTTTACATTTCATCTGAAATACATTTATGTGATATAACTTGTTAACTTTCAGCTAGCTGGAAATCCTTAACTCTTCTTATGCAATACATTATACATAGGATATACTGGCCAAACCAAAACAATTTCATAATGACAGAGAGTGCCATTACTAATTACAACAGGACAACAAGTGTGAAGAAAGGCTATCATTTCTATTGGCTTTAAGTAAACTTCTCTTCAGATTATTCTTAACATCCGAAGGTTTAACCTTCTTAACATCACCATCTCAGTGGCTTAAAACAATTACTGTTTTATTAATGTTTATGATTCTGTGGGCTGGCAGTTTGGACTGGAATGGCTAGGAAGGCTAGGATGCCTGGCACAGCTGGGCCTTTCTCCACATCGGTTCTCATTCTTCAGAAATTGGTCACATTCCACATGCAAAATGTGCTCATCACCATCCTAGGATTTCAAAAGTTTCATCCCACTAATAGCGGCACGTCCAAAGTTCAAGATATTGTCATCTAAATCTGGTCTAGATGCAAATGACGTTTCTTGGGTTTTGCTCCTTGGTGGAACTCATTTCTGTGTTCCCACACATCAAACATACAATGGTGAGGCAGGGACAGAATAACCACCATCAACATTCTCATTCAAAGCTGGAGGAGTAGGAATCATATGGCTCTAAATGGTACATAGCAATTCTGAAATCTCACGGGACACATGTTGCCAGGCCACCTACATGGGGAAGAGAAGGGAATATTCTTTGAGTAGGGCCCATTCAATTTCCTCAGGGTGTTTCTGTAGTTCATGGTTCTTTTTTAGGCTTTTGGTTTTGCCCTCCAGATTCTTGGCTCTGTCCTCTGAGATATCCTTCCTCTTTCATAAGAAATGATCTGTATTAGCAGCTGAATAACTTTCTCAGTCTGCTTACTGACTACAGAAAATTGAGGACCCAGATAATTAATTTTCATTTTGAAGTGTCTCAATCTTAATAATCCAAGATAGTACCATGCCCTTAAAAACTCTTTAGGCCCTCTCTGTATCAGATTATAGTCTACTCAATGTGACAGAGGCTCCATTCGCAATTCTTTTCAAAATAGGCTCCTTCCTATATTGGCTGGCATGTCAGAATGTTGTTCGACCAGTTCCTTTTGTCTAGTTAAGGTGATCTATTAGTCTTCACTTTAAATCATTCAGAGATTTCTGAAAAAGTTATTAAAACCACATACTTAATTTGATCTTTGAAGACCTTATTTTACTATGCACATCTTTTACCAGCAAATCCGGTGTCCTATATTCCTTCAGTTTTGCTCACAAACTGAACATTTTCTTCTCTAGCTCGTCTCTGTTTTAGACCTTATTATATAGCCACAAGAAACCAAGTCAGCATTCTGCCTGGAAATCTCATTACCCAGATTCACAAATTCATTATTTCAATTTTGTCTATTCTAGGTTACTGAAGGTGTCACTTTGGTCTTATTTATTTATTTATTTATTTATTTACTTATTTTTGCAGGTTATTCCCAATTTAAGTCTTTTTGAGTTTCTTTCCGCAATATTTTGTATTTTCCAGTGTGCAGGTCTTACACGTATTTTCTTAAATATGTCCCTATGAATTTTGCATTTTGGGCTGGTATTATAAATAGAGTTGTATATTTTGTTTCATTTTTAACTGTCCATTGCAAGTACAATTGATTTGTGTATATTTACTTTATAACCTGTGATTGTGTTAAGTTCATGTATTTTTTTCTACTGGGATTTTTTTTGGTAGATTTCTTAGTATTTTCTATGTACACAATCGTGTGTACAAATAAAAAAGGTTTGTTTCTTTTTTTTTTTCAAACTATATTTCTTTTTTTTTCTTGCCTTATTGTAATAGCTAGGGTCTCCAGTATAGTGTTGAGTAGAAGCGATGAGGGTAAACATCCTTGTCTTGTTCCCTATCTTAAGTGAAGAGTCTTTCACTGCTAAATAGTCTTTCACTGCTCAGTCTTTCACTGCTAAATATGCTACTAGATGTGGGTTTTTCATAGATGTCCTTTATTGCATGGAGGAAGTTCCTTTCTGCTTCTAGTTTACTGAGATTTTGTTATGAATGAGTATGTTATATTGTATTTAAATTATATCTCAATTTCAAAACTGATTTAATAAAAGTGATATTACATATTATATATACCAAAACTTTTACAGGGCAACGTTCTTAGTTTAAGAAACAACTTAAACTGTGTAAAGTTAAAAAGTTTAAGAAAACACTAGTAAAGGCTAAAAAAATTTATTTTAAAGTCTGTTAACTACCATAGTAAAGGTAAAATAAAACTGTTGTTTGATGGTTTTGCTTTTGGAAGTGTAAAATTAAGAAAGGAATTGCTATCTTTCCATTCTTTAAGCTAGTATTTCAAAACTATGTTATTTCTCTGTGTGATTGCCTTTGTCTGTAAAATCTCAATTGAACTTTTCTAATTAACACAGATGAAATATTTTAATTTTCTTTTGTTTTCCTCAGAATAGTCTAGAATGTTAACATTTAGGAATTATTTTTCTTTCCTTTTTTTTTTTTTTTTTTTTTATTGCGATAGAGTCTCCTTCTGTCACCTAGGCTGCAGTACAGTGGTGTGATCTCGGCTCACTGCAACCTCCACCTCCCAGGTTCAAGTAATTCTCCTGCCTCAGCCTCCCAAGTAGCTGGGACTACAGGTGCACACCACCACACCTGGCTAATTTTTGTATTTTTAGTAGAGACGGAGTTTCATTGTGTTAGCCAGGATGGTCTTGATCTCCTGACCTCATGATTGGCCTGCCTCGGCCTCCCAAAGTGTTGGGATTACAGGTGTGAGCCACTGCTCCTGGGCAGGAATTATTTTTCTTATTTGGTGTATAAATACTACAATATATTCTATGTAACATTAAGTAATTACCCTGTAGGTTAAATTCTAAATCAGTATGGTAAGATTTTATTTCTATTTTTATCCCTTTTATACAGATTAAGAAACTAAGGCTCAATAAATGACTTGGTTATAGTTATTTCTCTTTTTATGGTACTTTTTAAAATAGGAGTTACTTAAAGATCCACTCTACATTGGACTACGGCAGAGAAGAGTAAGAGGTTCTGAATATGATGATTTTTTGGACGAATTCATGGAGTCGGTTTCTTCCAAGTATGTATCTTTATTTTATCTATATTTTAGTCAGTAACGATAACGTAACAGACTATTAAAAAATCAAAGATTTGGCCGGGCGCGGTGGCTCAAGCCTGTAATCCCAGCACTTTGGGAGGCCGAGACGGGTGGATCACGAGGTCAGGAGATCGAGACCATCCTGGCTAACATGGTGAAACCCCGTCTCTACTAAAAAATACAAAAAACTAGCCGGGCGAGGTGGCGGGTGCCTGTAGTCCCAGTTACTCGGGAGGCTGAGGCGGGAGAATGGCGTGAACCCGGGAGGCGGAGCTTGCAGTGAGCTGAGATCCGGCCACTGCCCTCCAGCCTGGGTGACAGAGCGAGACTCCGTCTCAAAAAAAAAAAAAAAAATCAAAGATTTATGCAATATGGTTTAATAATTAGAAGTAATTTGAATGCATATATCCTATCTATTTCCTCATAACTGTTAACGGACAAATGATAATATCATGTGTCTATCCAGAAAAGATTATCTCTGTTGCTGTCCCTGAATCTACTTTTTTTTTTACAAGAATCTTTAGAACCTGTGGCTGTTGAAATGCATAATTATGGTAAAGGAGACAGTGACCAGTGACTAAATTACCTGCACACCTTTTTATGTTTATTGACAATCTATACTTTCTGGTTGATGGTAAAATCTGATCTTCAGTCATCTTTGTGGCTGATATTTGACTCTTTTATGGTCAACCACCAGCCACAAAGGAAAAGCAGAAAAAGAGGTGGGGATTGAGCATGAGTTGGTAGAGTCCACAGGGGTCCAGAATGGAGCAAGAACAGGGCAGTCCATCATGATCCACACATCTCTGATTAAAACTATATTTGATTAAAATGCAGTACTATATAGGTTGAGTGTCTCTTATCCAAATCACCTGAAACCATTAGTGTTTATGCAGATTTTGAAATATTTGCATATATATAATGAGATGGTACCCATATCTAAACACAAAATTTATTTATGTTTCATATAAATCATATACACATAGCCTAAAGGTAATTTTATGCAAAAGTTTAAATAATTTTGTGTGTAAAACCAAGTTTATGTACATTGAACCATCAGAGGCAAAGATGTCACTATCTCAGCTACCCATGTGGACAGTGTATGGTTGTTTGGCATCACCATTATCCCTGGCTCTGAATTTTATATGCTACCAATAAGCACTCATTTTTTTGCACTTATCACACATAAATCCTTAACAGCAAAAAACATAGTTAATATACCATTAATGCAATGAAAAACATAATGTATTCAGGGTAACTTGTGGCATCATATCAGCGCTCAAAAAGTTTCAGATTTTGGAGCATTTTGGATTTTGGATTTTTTGGATTAGGGATGCTCAACCTGTATTTTCATCTTTTCAAGTAAACATTTGATTGTGGGCCAGATGCTATAGTAAATTTTTCCATTTTTTTTTTTCCAGAAAAGAGGCTCCCTCCATAATTTAGTAATATATTCGAAGAGAATTTTATCACACTGACAGTCATCCCTTGGTTACTGTATAACCACAGAAACCACATGCTATTTAAAAACACATATGTTGCCTTGGTTTTTCTTAGAAATAAAGTCATCACTAGAATTAACTGTAACTAGAGATGCACTTCTGGTTTCTTTTTATTATAATGTTTATTTTTAAGAAGTTGTATCCAACAGCAGAAAGTGCTTTCATCAGCTTGCACAACATTTAGAATGCATTTAACCTCTCATTACTCAAGGTTTTAATGCTGAGTACATTTGCCAATTAGTATGGACTACATTTTAGAACCACATGCTTGATTTATTTATTGTAATTATTTAACCTATTTCATTAAACTATACTTATTTATAGAAATAGTTGAGAAACTCTGCAGTTTTTTTGAGGTCACATAATACAGTTAATTTCTAATAGCTTTTCATATTTAAAGTGGCTTATCTTGTGAAACGCTCATGTAAGGTTTTGAAATTATCCAACTTCCTCAGTAGCACCATTAATCAAGAGATTGTATAGATAATAGTGTAAGGCTGTATAAAAGGAATGGAAATGCAATCTGGAATAAAGTCTATCTAAATGAGACAACTTTAACAAACAGACACTGCTAACAAGTTAGGTACATGTAAGTGCTGATGAAATAAGGGGAGAAGGAATTTTTATTATTGGGAACCAATGAAAAGCTTTTGGGAAAAAATGAGATATGAGTGAATTTTGAATATTTTGTGTCAATCCAGAATCAGGAAAACTGTTGTTTTTTTAATATGGAATTGAGGAGTTACCTAAGTTCTTTGTAAGGAAACAGGGATTGACAAGTGTCAACAATAATTTTAAATGTAGAGATCACCTATAAATCAGGGGTTGTAGTTCCAGAGAAAAATGCGAAAGACTAAAAAAATACCTCTGTCATAACATTGTTTCAGGAAAATGATTTAGATGTGAAACCTAACACTACCCAATTAAATTGAGAAGTTGTACTGAAGATAAACCCAAGATTATTTTTAAAAGAAACATAACTTAAATTCAAAGTGGGAAATGATTGTTACAGGTTACCTAGACATCAGACTCTGAGATAGAGTTTATTAAGGAGTACCCTTGGGCTGGGCACAGTGGCTCACACCTGTAATCCCAGCACTTTGGGAGGCCGAGGCAAGCGGATCACTTAAGGCCAGGAGTTGGATACCAGCCTGGCCAACATGGCAAAACCCTGTCTCTACTAACAAATACAGAAACATTAGCCAGGCATGGTGGTGTATGCCCGTAATCCCAGCTACTTGGAGGCTGAAACACTAGAATTACCTGAACCTAGGAGGTGGAGGTTGCAGTTAGCCAAGATCACACCACCGCACTCCAGCCTGGGCAACAGAGCAAGACTCTTTCTTAAAAAATAATGATAATAATAATGGAGTACCTTTGGGATAAACCTCTTTGGAAGAAAGGGCGTAGTACAGAAGTTACAGTGCAACATGGACCCACCAACAGCCATGGATAACTTAGTTGGGACCACCCCTGCATACTGTTTAGATACTTACATGGACATTAATTTCTGCCCATCAACCTCCCCTTCTTTCTCCTTCAATGCCCATCAACCTCCCCCTCTTCCTCCTTCAATGCTATGTTGGTTTTTTTATTTGCCATCTTGGTAGGTTTGGGGTAGAGCAGCTTCAAATTCTTCCTCTTGGTCTTCTCCACAATGAGAGCTCTTCATCACAGGCTGAGGATTTGATGAGAGTCTTGTGGCACTTACCAAGTCTGTCTTTTCTGATTACACATTTAGGGTCTGAGGAATCACCACTAGGTGGATCTGTGGTCACAGTGAACCTATTATGAGCCAGACTTTGCCTGGGGCTCCATTTATTACTGGCTCCTATAAGCCTCTACTCTAAAAGGGAAAGGGGAACAGCATTTTGATGCTTCAGGTCACCAGGTATCAGTGTCAACTGTGTGCTCATTAGTCCTCATACATTTGGATAGTCCTTGTCCAGTGCCCAGTTACTTGGGTAAAGGACTGTAGTTCCCTGTGGATAAATATTGGGGGGATTATTATCCTGTACTCTTGTCATGGTGTTAAAAGGTTCTTTCTTCTGGGAACTAGGCCTCTTCTTCAGTTTGTGGGTTCTGGGTCTAAAAATTAACTCAGGTTTGGAAGCTGAGCAAGAGATTGTGACTTCATTGGGGCAGCTACACTCAACTTTGTGGTCATTCATCTTTGGTTTCTTTTGATGGTAAATATTGAGTAGTAGCTTTGTTAGCTCTCTGTTTTGCCTCTAGGGATGCAAGATTCCATTAATTATCTCAATAACATTTTGTGGGTTAGCCAGCCACACACACACACACACACACCACTTTTGCTGCTCTTATGATAATTTTGTCTACCTGGTTTCTGATGGTTAAGCATTCTCACTTGGTCTCAGCATCCTCATTGCTATCAGTCAGCCTGGTTGTATATCATCCTTTTCTTCTGTCACTCCTGACCTTCAGGGGAGAACAACCTCTGAAATTTTTAGTAATGTTGGTGTCTTCTCATTGGCATATTCCTTATGGCTTTGGGAAATGGTGTGTTTTCTGGGTCTTCCTGTGGTATATATTCATCTTAAGGATTTTCTGGCTTTTACCTCATATCTATATACCAGACTGCCCAGTTCTCTGAGCCTCGCAATCCCCTCTTCTGCCATCTGCCACAGCATTCCTGGCATTTCAGTCATCTTAATATCAGCCATTAATTTGTCCATGTTTCTAGGAACTATCCTAGTAGTGAGTTTGGACCATCTTCTGGGATTCTTGCCCATGTTAAATCCTGCATCTCAGGAGAGTGCCTGCAAATCAGTAAGCTCTCCCTTTTCTTAGGTTCCAGCCCTTTTAATCAAACACCCTCAACATTTAATTCTACATGTATTCTCCTGGCTAATACAAACTATCTAGGTCTTGTGGCTCCTTTGGGGTAAAGTCTCTTTCTTTCTTTATTAACTCTAGTGTGTCCCAGATAGGTTATATTGTGATAAGACCTTAGTTATTGGCCCAGGGATCTGCAGGGGAGGCAGAGGTAGATGGTAGTTAAGGGGCACATGTTATCTTATAGGGGTGAAATCTTTATCCTTATCATCCCAAGAAAGAAGGGGAAGGCCACTGTGTGAAATTAGAAAGCTCTGGGGGAATCTGGGGATTCAGGATTTCATAAGACATCAAACCAGACATCCCATTCCTTGTGGCAAATTCCCATTCTTTTCTAACTAGGATTCTGACTTAGCAGATCTGCTTTCATTGAGTTTGGGAGCTTGAATATTCTGATGATTAAGCCCTGTTTCTGGACATCAACTTTCTTTACCCAACAGCTACAGAAGCTGAGAACATCTTTGTATTTACAAAGAGGGCCCTCTGGCTTTCTTCTTGGCAGTTACTTTCTCTGAGCTTTTTGTGTTTTTCCATTGTCCTTATAGTTACTACTTCTCTTGTATTTCTCAAACATCTGAAATACCATTCTAACTAAGATGTTCCCTTCCCAACATCTCAGCTCACCTCTGGTGAGCTTTAATAGTTGGACTGCTACCTTGGACCGGGTGTGTGCTCCATCTTCTACCAGTGGTGGGGTCCTCATTACCACTGTGGCAGTGAGTTAACTAGCACCAAAGTCCCGTCTTATTACCAGCTTTCCCAGACTATTCCAAGATTAGGTTACCTGGGAGGCGCATTTGGAAATGAAGTTTAGTGTTTAAGAAGTTTTTAAGAAGTGCCCTTGAGACTAAACTCTGTGGAAGAAACAGCAAAGGAAGCAGGAATGGGCAGAGGGAGAAGTTGAGCTGCCTGCAGGCACGATGACAGTTTTCCCTGATCCTGTGGGCAACTCTGAAGCTACAGTGGCTTTTCAGAGTTGTTACCAGCTGGGCTGAGATGGTCAAGGCTTTATATTCTTGCATCAGTTAGTCCCTGGATGTAGGTCACTCTGGGGAAGAGCGTAGGTCATGGTCTATGGTGAAAGGACTCTTTGCAGCTGAGGCAACCCCCAGGACAACAGTGGGGGATCTGAGAGGCATATTATGATATTCAATGTAATTACTGAATTCAGAAAGTAATGATTAATTAGCTTGGATATTAATTAGCATCTCTAGTGGAGTAGCACAAATCCATTTCCTAGTACTGGCCTGTCCAATAAATGTATCAATTGGGCCTAGTAATTCTACGTCTGAGTATATAGGTTAAGAAAATACTTTAAGAATACAGGTAAAGGAAAAATTTGAAGCCCAACATACAGAATTTCTTCTCTTTGCTTCCAGGATAGCACACTCCCCTTGCTTTTCTCCTACCTCACTGATTGTTACTTTGTACTTTTCCTCAGTTTATTCCTTTTCATCTTCCCCACTCCCTGCCACCTATATACATTAAAATGCTTCGGGGCTTGAAGCTTGAAACTTTTCTTTTTGCTATTTATCTCTACTTCCTTGATAATCTCATCAAGTCATACATCTTTATATTTGTGACTCCCAAATCTTTATCTCTAACCTGTACCTCTTCTCTGAACTTCAGAATCCTGTGGTAAAACTCCTCCTTGACATTTCTACTTAGATCTGTAATAGACATAGCTTTGTAACACGTCCAGACTTGGACTCCCAATCTCCCACTCACCCCCAGCCCTGCTCCTGTTGCAGCCTTTCCCATCTCAGTAAATGGCAGCCCCATTCTTCCTGTTCCTGTGACTAAAAATGTTGGAATTACCACTTTGTACCCAGGCCACCTGCAAAACTTAGTAGCTTTAACTTCAGAATGTATCCAGAATCTAACCTTTTCTCATTGCCAGTATCATTACTTCTCTTATCTGAACCTCTTTTCCCTGGATTATTGTAACAATATTTTAACTGTTAATGAAATTCTGCTTCCTCCTTTATTGCCCTTTAGCCTGAAAATTCTATTTCACTGCTTCCTCCTTTATTGACCTTTAGTCTGTCCTCAACTCAAAAGCTGTGATGATTCTGAGTTAGGTAATTTCTCTGCTCAAAACCCCAGGAAAGCTTATCATTTTATTCAGAATAAAAACCAGTTCTTGCAATAGCATAAAAGGCCCTGGGACTTCTGGCTTCCTGTTACCTTTCTCACTTTATCTCCTGCTAGTTTCCCCCCGCCCTTGCCCAATTTGTTGTGACTTGTTTGCTATTTTTCTAATTCAAACTAGGTCAAAGCTTGCCTTTCTGTCTACTTCTCATCTTTACCATACCTGCCCCTGCCCAGTTTTCCACATGACTAGCTCTCTCACCTCCTTTAACATTTCGTCAGATAGCCTTTTCTCAGTAAGGCCTTCTTTGTCCAACCTATGTAAAATTTTACCCTCAGTCCACTTTCTTCTTTTCATACCTTTATAAATAGCTGACATATTTTATATTTAATTATTTATGTTCTGTCTCTATTCATGTGCTGTTAAGTTCTATGAAAGCAGGGAGTTTTCTTTTTCTTCCACTGCCATATCCCTAGTTTCTAAAAAGTTATCTAGTATGTGATAAGTACTCAATAAATATTTGTTAAATAAATGATAGAATTTGATTTGTTTTGTTTATATAGCTTAAAATGAAAGGTATGAATGGAAGAACTTATTAAAGAATTTCTTTTCATGTGATTGAATTTCAGGAAATATTAAGGCTCTTAAATATGTGTGTTTGTTTTCATAGTTGTACTTCTTATAGTATCCTTTTTTTTACAGAATCAGTTGCCCCTGAAAATTAAAGAAATGTAGAGGCAACTTCAGCTTTACTGCCTAAAATTCTCTATATTAGAATTTCGTTAATTATTATTAACTAAATGAGAACAAAAACTTTACCTCAAGTAAGCTTTAAAGAACTAATATTAAATTTTTTAAATGGAATAAATAATATTCAACAGACTGTATTTTAAATTTTTTTCTTTTTTATTTTAAATGACAAAAATTAAAAGTTATTGGGAAGCACTAGGAATGGCCATAAACATGGTTATTATACTACACCCTCCTTCAACCTTGGCTGCCATTACAAATTGTTCTGTGATCTGTCACATAAAGTTTAAGAGAAATAATCTTAGTCTGAAGCCATATCATCTGCCATTTGCTGCCAGGTGTGATAATGGGGTTTTCGTAAAATTATGCTTTTTTTGCTGAGTATGGTTGAACAAAAGTCTTGGCTGTGCGCCTGAAACAGACCAGACTAGTCAGAGAAGCTATCAAGTTGGTAGTCGTCCTTGAGGGTCACATATCAGATTTCAAGATATATAGCCCCTGAATTGTCATGGCCAGATATACTAAATTTATTTTTTTAATTATTAATATCCTCTTTTCTAAAGAAGGCATCAGATATGTAAATTAATATGTACTCTTCACCGTTACTTGGGGTTGCAGTTAGACAGAGTTTCCCCAACTCTACACTAAATCCTTGACTTCCTAACAGGGAAGGGCCGTTTTCTACTGCCCTCTTCTTTCTGCCATTTCTTCTGCAGTTAATATCATGGCTGACTTTCTGTGCTACGTTTTTCCACCCATTCTAATCATTGCTTTTTATGCCTGATCATTTTTTAGATGATGAGGATGTATTTATAACTTAGGTGATTTTATCTATAAGTCTGTGAGGCTCTTTAGATTCCAGCTGTCACTTTGATCAGCATGAATTACTTTGCTTTTCATAAGAAATTTAATGAAATCATATGATTATATGGGATACCACGTGCTATTCTTCCTTGTGGACCCAAGGTGAAATAACCTGCTGAAAAAATTAAATGCAAAGAATGTCTGTCAATGTGAAAAACATCAGCAGTCATGTTACTAGGGAACATGACTCAAATCAGGTTGCTGACTCAGAATTTTTTTCCATTTTCCCATCCAAAGAAAGATCAGATTCACAATTAACTATAGCCATATTTTCCTTAAAGTCCCAACTATTTCTATGTATACCATCCTCTCTACTTTTTTTTCAAGTGAACAAAAATGGTGGGTCATGAAAGAATTAGAAATCTAAAGGTATGCATTATGTGTATGTATGTATAAATATACGTGCACTTATATTCCATAATGGATTTAAAGTGGATATATACTTTGGTATATTGATATTTGATTTGCATCCCTGTCAGTATCCCAGTCCAACCTTGGAGAAGCCAGAACTTTAGCAAGTCAAGTTTACTGTTTCTTTCTGAACATAGTTTACAACTCTTCTTTTTAGATAATTTTTGTGCCTAATTCCATTTTATTCTAATCTATTGCATAAATTCCACCATTCCTTTAATATGGATATAAATGTTTTACACTGTTTTTATTCTGGTTACATGAGTCTTGTGCTTGCATTATTTCATTTAGCCCTATTTTCCCTACTAGAATATAAGCTGTGTTAGAAACAGTACTGTATTATCAAGGGATTGCTTTTTTCTGACTATCCCATATTATATTTTACCCTATAGTAGGCATAAAATAACTGCTGTTGAAAGCATTGTTTAAGCATTGAGTCTAATGTTCCTGAAACTACAGTGCCATATATCTGAAGTAAAGTTAGCTCCCCAACATAAACTAGAGAAAGTCACAATTTTCCAAATAAAGAGTCTCTGCCTATAGTAAACTAAAGATTTGAGTTTTAATTATGTAGATACATTTATGTTTTAGGTTGTAATTTTATCTAAAGAAAATAAACATTTTAATCAATTCCTGTTGTATCCATTGTCACCTATCTTTTTCTCTTGGAATTTGTAAACATTGACATATAGAGAAAGGCCTTAATATTTTATCTGAATATTAAAGCTAAATTGTTAGATTATTAAAGATAATCATTATGATTTGAAAATAATCTGTATACCATGTTTCTTTTCTGTATCTCTCTCTTTTTATTCTCTTTTTTTCTTTTTATTATTATTATTATTATTATTATTATTATTATACTTTAAGTTCTAGGGTACATGTGCATAACGTGCAGGTTTGTTACATATGTATACTTGTCTTAACTTTCATTTAACAAGATCAAGCCCAGTTTCTTAAAAGCTTGTGCTTCTTATTGTTTTCCATCTGTATTCCTACATGTAATAAATTAGAAAATAAGAATGATACATCTGCTCATTGGTAACATAAAAAAGGAGACTCAATATGATTTCTTCCATTATAGATTAACCTAAAAACAAAACAAAAAACGCTATCAATAGCAATATCTTGTAGGTTAAAATAAGATCTTTTGTTTATAATAGTTTTTTCTTGCCATGCTTAATTTACATGTATTTATAGACAAAGGTAAAGCAGTTTACTTTTCCTTTCTAAAGACCATCTATGTGGCTGGTTTGGGGACATCTTATAACAATATTAGAATGAAGTACATATATTTTCATTATTAGAGATTAAAGATGCTGAAAGGAAAAGAATAATTAAAGAGGCAAAGTTAGAAAATTGGGTTGGGGGTAAGGTCAGAAATTAAGGGTACTGTTTTGGTTCTCTACGAAATTGAAACCCTAATTGCAACTCATATCATATCTCGACCTAACGTTAGTATTGACAGTCAGTGCATTTCAGTTAATGAAAGCCAAAGTCCTTATAATGACCCTCAAGACCTGATATGGCCCCCTCCCTCACCTCTGTGATGCGCTCACTTTCCTGCACCCACATTCTCCATGCTACCTGTGCTGTCACTGAACTCTCAAGGCATGTTTCTAACTTAGAATATTTTCACTTGCTTTTCCCTCTGTTTAAAATATTCTTCTCCAAGAAATGTGTTTGGTTAAGAACTTAATCTTTTTCATATATTAGCTCAAATCTTAACCTTCTTCTGCGTTTTACCCTGACTACCCTATGTAATACTGAAACCTGTCCCATCTTCTCCCCACCCAGGCTCTCCTGATCACCCTTGTTTTGATCTACTTTTCCTTTTTTAAAATATCACTTATTACCATTATTCATTTATTATGTTTATGCTTATTGTGTGTTTCTTCCACTAGAAGGTATACTCTCAAGGACAGGGATCTACTTTGTTCATTTTATGTATCAATGCTTGGCACAGAGTAGATAAACAATAAATATTTGTTGAACTGAATTGAGATACTCAAAGGCAGGCCACGTAAGACAATGTGAGTGGTTTTGCAGAAATCTTTCACCATTACTAGAAAATTATTTCATTTAAACATGCCTTATTTTTATTGCATTACTAGCATCATTTTTATGTGGAAAGGAGAGCCATCAGCACATGGTTAGTGATGAATGCCCGATTGTCTCAGGTCCCAGGAGCAGATTATCCCTCAAGGAATTAGAAGTTAGTTCTAAAGTTAGCATGTTACATAGAATAATCTAATGACACTTAATGCAAGTTGGTAGTAAATATTGTTTGAGCTGATATATGTCAAAGTCTCATTATTTAAAGCTACAACAAAATTTGTGTAAAATTTGCCATAATCAAAATGTAAAAACAAAATAATCATTCCTATTGCCAAGATGATCACATTCTGGCTAACTCAGTTTTCCATGATTTGACTGTTACTGTTATTTCACTAACTATAAAGTAAGCCAGAATTAACACAGTTTGCCATGTTTTTCATTTAACTATGATGTAGTGATTAATTCTCAAGAGTGTTTTTCTTTGTGGTATCCACAGATGGTGACCCACTTTTTCCATATCCTCATTAAAATAATATCATATTCTGCATATACATGGTAAAAATGCCACATTTGTGAATAGAAAACAAAAAAAAAGCAACTGTTAAATTTTTCTTGACCAATATTGTTAGATTGGGATGTGTAGAAATTTAGATGGAAAGAAAGGCTCATCCTACTGAGCACATGTTGGAATGGTGTTTGTTGCCTGGGACAGGTTTGCAGTTCATTTCTTCAGAGGTGTCATAGAATGACATTTCCTAATTCAGTTAATTTGCCATAGTTTGGAGCCTGACTCTCAGCTCAGGAAGTTTAGAAATCTAATTTTGACAGCTTGCAAAACCCATATCTCAGGTGCATGTGATAAGTAAAACCTGCACTTTGGAGTCAATCCTCAGCTCCACCAACTAGTACATTTGTAACCTTGGAAAAATTACTTACCTTCCCCAAGGCTTAATTTTCTTGCCTGTAAATTGGGGGAAATAGTAATAGTACCTTCAATAGTACCTTTAGACAGTTGTTATGATGATTGAGAGAAAATATATAAAACAAATTACTTTTATCAAGTGCTATAAATAGTAACTATAATTTTTATTTTTCAGGAAGGATTACTAGGGTCAATAATTTAGTTAAAAGGTATAGGCTGGCACATTTGGCTTAATATTAAATGGAGCATTTAATAGTTAGAATTGTCCCCAAATAAAATAATGTATATGAAAGTACTTGTGCATAAAAATTACTCAGAGGTTGTTATTCCTTATTGTTTCTGTTGTTAATATTATTTATGAACTCTCCATCACTCTAAGAACATGGACAGATGTGCTTAAAGATATAAATATTTCTACTTTCATGTGAGATGATGGATTAGAATGAAATGTCTCTAAAGTATTCCAACTTTAGGATTCTATGAAAGTGCTAAAAAAATCGTACTTTGTTTCAACATTCAGGACTGGTTGTTTCATAAAATTCAGTGATTCAGCCATGCTTGTGATCATTATGAGTCAGTTGAAATTGATCATCACAATATATTTGACCCAGAGGAATAAACTTCTCTTTCAACATTGTAAATTATTTTGTTTTGCATAACAAAACAACTTTAATAAACTTCAGTAAACTTTAGCTTTCCCTTGCTACCCAAAGTTTATTTCATAAAGAGCTCAAGGGACAATTAGCAAAGTAAATAATTCAAAAGAAAAAGAAGTTCACAAAAAGTTTTTATTTGCCTTGCATCCTATTCCCTATGCTACATATTATTTGTACAATTAGCTTCAAAGTAAGTTTGTAGTAAAAATTACTTTCACAATAAAAAAGGCACATAGATACAAGCAACTATCAAATTAACTTTGCAAAGAATAAGATGTGGGTTTACATAAGCCGTTTATGCCAATTGACTAGACCAGTTCTCAACTCTCTCTTTTGTTGAAACATCTGTATCAGTATCATCTGATTGTATTCTAAAGCAGATATGGAAATAATTTATTCTTCTTGGGTCTCTTCTATGACCCCATTATTGTCCTGTGCATTTATCTTAAGAGCAGATTCATTATTAAATCTATCCAGACAATTCATCTATCATGTCCTTGATCCATTTCCATAACCATAACCCAGTTTCTATAACCATAACCCAACTTGACTTTTTTATATCTTTACACCATGTCAGTAACTTCTGATTTTCTTTAGGATCACATTAATAAGTATTCAGGAACTTACCTTTACCCCGCTATTGACTGTATTCACCTACATATAAATACCTTTGTGATCTGGCCCATGCACTTCACTTTCCTGTCTTGCCATCCTCCACCCTTCCGTGTATCCTTTACACCATTGTATAAATAAATAGTTTTAGTTGCCTGTGCATGTCATTGTTCTGTCACACTTCTCCTCTGTATAAACTGCTCCTTCTTCCCCTAGTGTTTTTGCTTATTTAATTCATGCTTATCTTTCATCACTCTAAATATCTAGACTGGATTAGAGAAGTTTTCTGTATAGTATCCTAGCATGTATACACTAAAATAGCATGCATCACACTGTATTGTAATTATATTTATTTATTTGTCTTAGCATTAAGTCATCAATATATTAGAGGTCAGGGCCTCGTTCTTTTCTGTCTCCTTTATAATATATGTTGTTACTGTGATACTTCGTTTTAATAACTTGCAGTTCAGGAGTACATGTGCAGGTTTGTTATATAGATAACCTTGTATGATGGGGGTTTGTTGTACAGATTATTTCATCACCCAGGAACTAAGCATAGTACTCGTTAGTTACTTTTTTTGCTCCTCTACCTCCTCCCACCCTCCTCCTCTAAGTAAGCTGCAGTGTCTGTTTTTCCCTTCTTTGTGTTCACATGTTCTTATAATTTAGCTTTCCACTTATAAGTGAGAACATGTGGTAATTTGTTTTCTGTTCTTGCATTAGTTTGCTGAGGATAATGGCCTCCAGCTCCATCCATGTTCCTACAAAGGACATAATCTCATTCTTTTTTAAGGCTGCATAGTATTTCATGGTGCTTATGTACCACATTTTCTTTATCCAGTCTTCTATTGATGGGCCTTTAGGTTGATTCCATATCTTTGCTATTTTGAATAGTGCTGGAGTGAACACACATGTGCATGTGTCTTTGTGGTACATTGATTTATAGTCCTTTGGGTACATACACAGTAATGGGATTGCTGGGTCGAATGGTAGTTATGTTTTTCGCTCTATGAGGAATCTCCACACAGCTTTCCACAACATGTGAACTAATTTACACTCCCATCAGCAATGTATAAGTGTTTCCTTTGCTCTGAAACTACACCAGGATCTGTGTTTTTTGATGTTTGATTAATAGCCATTCTGACTGGTGTGAGATGGTTATCTCATTATGGCTTTGACTTGCATTTTTCTAATGATCAGTGATATTGAACTTTTTTCATATGTTCGTTGGCCGCATATATATCTTCTTTTGAAAAGTATTTGTTGGCCGGGCATGGTGGCTTGCGCCTGTAATCCCAGCACTTTGGGAGGCCGAGGTGGGTGGATCACCTGAGGTCAGGAGTTGAAGACCAGCCTGGCCTACGTGGTGAAATTCCGTCTCCAGTAAAAATACAAAGATTAGCCAGGCATGATGGTGGGTGCCTGTAATCCCAGCTATTCGGGAAGCTGAGGCAGGAGAATTGCTTGAGCCCAGGAGGTGGAGGTTGCAGTGAGCTGAGCTGAGATCGTGCCATTGCACTCTAGCCTGGGCAACTAAGCACAACTCCATCTCAAAAGAAAAGAAAAGAAAAATATTTGTTGATGTCCTTTGCCTACTTTTAAGTGGGATTGTTTTTTGTTTGTAGATTTAAGTTCCCTGTAGATAATGGATGTTAGACCTTGTCAGATGTATAGTTTACAAATATTTTCTCCCATTCTGTAGGTTCTTTGTTTACTCTGTTGATAGTTTCTTTTGCTGTGGAGAAGCTCTTTAGTTTAGTTAGATCCTATTTATAAAGTTTTGCTTTTGTTGTGATTGCTTTTGGCATCTTTGTCATGAAATCTTTGCCAGATCCTATGCTCAGAATGATATTTCCTAGGTTATTTTCCAGGGTTTTTATGGTTTGGGGTTTTATATTTTAGTCTTTATTGAGGTGATTCTTGTATATGGTGTAAAGGAGTCTCAGTTCAATCTGTATATGGCTAACCAGTTATTTCAGCACCATTTATTGAATAGGGAGTCCTCTCCCCACTGCTTGTTTTTGTCAGCTTTATTGAAGATTAGATGATTGCCTGATACCAAAACCTGGCAGAGAACCAACAGAAAAAGAAAACTTCAGGCCAATATCCCTGATGAACATTGATGCAAAAATCCTTGATAAAATATTGGCAAACCAAATCCAGCAGCACATCAAAAAGCTTATCCACCGCAATCAACTCGTTTTCCTCCCTTTCATCCCTGGGATGCAAGGTTGGTTCAACATACACAAATCAATAAATGAAATCCATCACATAAACAGAACTAAAGACAAAAACTGCATGATTATCTTAATAGAAGCAGAACAGGCCTTCGATAAGATTTGACATCCTTTCATGTTAAAAACTCTCAGTAAACTAGGTATTGATGTCACATATCTCAAAATAATAAGAGCCGTTTATGACAGACCCACAGCGCATTTCATACTGAATGGGCAAAAGCTGATTACCCTTGAAAACTGGCACAAGTCAAGGATGCCCTCTCTCAGCACTCTTATTCAACTTAGTATTGAAAGTTCTGGCCAGGGCAATCAGGCACGAGAAAAAAATAAAGAGTATTAAAATGGGAGGAGAGAAAGTCAAATTATCTCTGCTTGCAAACAACATAATCCTATACTTAGAAAATCCCAAAGTCTCAGCCCAAAAGCTCCTTAAGCTGATAAGCAACTTCAGCAAAGTCTTAGGATGCAAAATCAGTATGCAAAATTCACAAGCATTCCTATACACCAAAAATAGACAGAATGCCAAATCATGAATGAACTCCCATTCGCAATTGCTACAAAGAGAATAAAATATCTAGGAATACAGCTAACAAGGGAAGTGAACGACCTCTTCAAGAAGAATTACAAACCACTGCTCAAGGAGGTAAGAGAGGACACAGACAAATGAAAAAACCTTCTGTGCTCATGGATAGAAAGAATCAATATTGTGAAAATGGTCATACTGCCCAAAGTAATTTATAGATTCAGTGCTATTCCCATTAAACTACCATTGACAGTCTTCACAGAACTAGAAAAAGCTACTTTAAAATTCATGTGGAACCAAAAAAAAAGCCTGCATAGCCAGGAAAATCCTAAGCAGAAAGAACAAAGCTGGAGGCATTACACTACCCTACTTCAAACTATACACAAGGCTACAGTAACCAAAACAGCATGGTACTGGTGGAAAAAAAAAAAAAAAAAACACAACAAAAACAGATACATAGACCAATGGAACAGAATAGAGATCTCAGAAATAAGACCACACATCTCTAACCATCTGATCTTCAATAAACCTGACAAAAACAAGCAATGGGGAAAGGATTCCCTATTTAATAAATGGTTCTGGGAAAACTGGCTAGCCAGATGCCGAAAACTGAAACTGGACCCCTTCCTTACACCTTATACAAAATTTAACTCAAGATGGATTAAAGACTTAAATGTAAAACACAAAACTATAAAAACCCTAGAAGAAAACCTAGGTAATACCATTCAGGACATAGGCATGGACAAAGATTTCATGACAGAAACATCAAAAGCAATTGCAACAAAAGCAAAAATTGACAAATGGGATCTAATTGAACTAAAAAGCTTCTGCACAGCAAAAGAAACTATCATCAGAGTAAACAGACAGCCTACAGAATGGGGAAAATTTTTGCAATCTCTCCATCTGAGAAAGGTCTAATATCCAGAATCTTCAAGGAACTTAAACAAATTTACAAAAAAACAAAAAAACAAAACAAAACAAAAAACGCACAACCCCATCAAAAAGTGGGCAAAGGACATGAACAGACACTTCTCAAAAGAAGACATTTATGTGGTCAACAATCAAATGAAAAAAAGCTCAACATCACTTATTGTTAGAGAAATGCAAATCAAAACCACAAAGAGATACCATCTCATGCCTTTCAGAATGGTGATTATTAAAAAGTCAAGAAACAATAGATGCTGGTGAGGCTGTGGAGAAATAGGAACTCTTTTACACTGTTGGTGGGAATGTAAACTAGTTCAACCATTGTGGAAGACAATGTGATGTTTCCTCAAAGATCTAGAACCAGAAAAGCCATTTGACCCAACAATCCCATTACTGGGTTTATACTCAAAACAATATAAATCTTTCTATTATAAAGATACATGCAAGCATATGTTCATTGCAGCACTATTCACAATAACAAAGATAGTGAATCAACCCAAATGTCCATCAATGATAGACTGGATAAAGAAAATGTGATACATATACACCATGGAATACTATGCAGCCATAAAAAGGAATGAGATCATGTCCTTTGCAGGGACATGGATGAAGCTGGAAGCCATTATCCTCAGCAAACTTACACAGGAACTCATAAGTGGGAGATGAACAATGAGAACACGTGGACACAGGGAAGGGAGGAACACACACTGGGGCCTGTCAGGGGTGCGGGGGCAGGGAGAGCATCAGGATAAACAGCTAACGCATGCAGGGCTTAATACTTAGGTGATGGGTTGATAGGTGTAGCAAACCACCATGGCACATGTTTACCTATGTAACAAACCTGCACATCCATCACATGTATCCTGGAACTTAAAATAATATGTTTTAAAAAAGATTAGATGGTCACAAGTGTGCAGCCTTATTTCTGGACCCTCTACACTGTTCCATTAGTCTCTTTGTTTGCTTAGGATTGCCTTGGCTATTCAGGCTTTTTCATGGTTCCGTATGAACTTTACAATAGCCTTTTCTAGTTATGTGGAGAATGTAATTGATAGTTTGATCGGAATAGCGTTTAACCTCTAAATTGTTGGGCAGTATGGCCATTTTAATGATATTGATTCTTCCTCTTCACGGGCATGGAATGTTTTTCTTTTTGTTTGTGTTGCCTCTGATTTCCCTCCGCAGTGTTTTGTAGTTGTTAATATAGAGCTCTTTCAACTCTGGTTAGCTATATTGCTAGGGTTTTTTAATTCATTTTATGGCAATTGTGAATGGGATTGAGTTCCTGATCTGGCTTTCAGCTTGGCTGCTGTTGGTGTATTTTTATGTGCAGGTACTTTTATATCCCTTAGGTAGCAAGGGAGAGCTAAAGTTTATTGATGTATATTAATGTTATTTTCTTATGCAAAAGAAAGTAATTTAAAATGTTGAATGAGGAGTCTATTCCTCTGAGTTAAATATGTTGTGATGATCAATTTCAACTGACTCATAATGATCACAGGTATCACTGAATCACTGAATTTTATGATACAACCAGTCTTGAATGTTGAAACAAAATACAACTTTTTAGCACTTTAATAGAACTCTGAAGTTGGAACACCTTAGAGATGTTTAATACAGGTGATTTTTATACATTGATTTTGTATCCTGAAACTTAGCTGAAGTTGTTTATCAAATGAAGGAGCTTTTGGACTGAGAAAATGGGGTTTACTAGATATAGAATCATGTCATCTGCAAACAGGGACAGTTTGACTTCCTTTCTTCCTAATTGGATGCCTTTATTTCTTTTTCTTGGCTGATTGCTCTGGCCAAGACTTTCAATACTATGTTGAATAGGACTAGCGAGAGAGGACATCCTTGTCTTATGCCAGTTTTCAAGGGGAATGTTCCCAGCTTTTACTCATTCAGCATGATGTTGGCGGTTGGTTTGTCATAAATGGCTCTTATTATTTTTAGGTATGTTCCTTCAATACATAGTTGATTGAGCATTTTTAACATGAAGGGATGTTGAATTTTATCGAAAGCCTTTCTGCATATATTGAGATAATCATGTGTTTTATCTTTAGTTCTGTTTATGTGATGAATCACATTTATTGACGTGTGCATGTTGAACCAACTTTGTACCACAGGGATGAAGCTTACTTGATCGTAGTGGAGTAACTTTTTGATGTGCCGCTGGATTCAGTTTGCAAGTCTTTTTTTCTTTTTTTTTTTTTTTTTTTTTGAGTATTTTTGCATCAGTGTTAATCAGGGATATTGGTCTGAAGTTTTTGTTGTTGTTGTGTCTCTGCCAGGTTTTGGTATCAGGATGATGCTGGCATCATAGAATGAGGAGGAGACTCTCCTCAATTTTTTGGAATAGTTCCAGTAGGAATGGTACCAGCTCTTCTTTGTACATTTGATAGAATTTATCTGTGAATCTTTCAGTTCCTGGGCTTTTTTGGGGGTGGTAGGCTATTTATTACTGATTCAATTTTGGTGCTCATTAATGGTCTGTTCAGGGGTTCAGTTTCTCCCTGGTTTAGTCTTGGGGGGGTTTATATGTCCAGGAATTTATCCATCTCTTCAAAGTTTTCTAGTTTGGGTGCATAAAGATGTTCATAATAGTCTCTAGTGGTTATTTGTGTTTCTGTGGGATCAGTGTTGACATCCCCTTGGTTGCTTCTAATTGTGTTTATTTGGATCTTATCTCTTTTCTTCTTTATTAATCTAGCTAGCAGCCTATCTGTCTTATTAATTTTTTTCAAAGAACCACTCCTGGATTTGTTAATCTTTTGAATAGTTTTTCATGTCTTAATTTCCTTCAGTTCAGCTCTGATTTTGGTTATTTCTTGTCTTCTTCTAGCTTTGGGGTTGGTTTATGGAGGCTGGAGAATTGCTCGAACCCAGGAGGCAGAGGTGGCAGTGATCTGAGATTGTGCCATTGCACTCCAGCCTGGGCAACAAGAGTGAAACTTCCATCTATCTTAAAGAAAAAAAAATAGATTTCTTGAATTGTATTTCAGTGTTCTTCCAACTCTCAATGATCTTCATTCCTATCCATATTCTGAGTTATATTTCTGTCATTTCGGTCATCTCAGCCTAGTTAAGAATCCTTGCTGGAAAACTCTGTGGTCATTTGGAGGACAGAAAATACTCTGGCCATTTGAGTTGCTCAAGTTCTTGCTCTTTTTTTTCTCATCTCTGTGTTTGAGTGTTCCTTTAACTGCCATGTAGATTGAGTACAGTCAGTAGAATTCTTTTCTAGATGTCTCGAGAGGGCTGAGCCTTTGTGCAGAGTCTTTATTTCTAGCTGTCTTCTTGTCTTTGATTTCACATGGGGGTATGTTACCAAAGTATTTTTTGGTGTTGAAGTTTTGGAGTGTGATCCAGTAGGGGGCACTTAAGCATAATGGTCAGTAGGTAGGCTCTTAATCACGTGGCTCCTCTATATTTACCCACAGCTGCAGCCGTGATCCCTCTTAATGCTCTGAAAGTGGGTTCCTCTCCTATTTGAATGCTGGCTACAGATTGCAACTTGGCACTCTGGGACTGCACGCCACAGCTCTGGAGCAATCTCAGTGTTTATGTTCCCTCTCCGACTTGGAAACAGCAATGGTTGTTTCTGAGGGTCTTTCACTTCCCCTTTTCTTCTGGAGCTCTACCCCAGAGAGATGTGGCGCTGCAATGCATCAGTGTAATTGGCCTGGGATAGGGAGACTGCGCTGCCTATTGATGAGCAGGGGGTAACTGTGGGAGACAGATTGGCCTCCCCTCCTTAGGGTAACTGCAGCTTGCTGGAGATGTGGATGAGGCATGAGATTGGCCTCCCCTCCTTAGGGTAACTGCAGCTTGCTGGAAATGTGGATGAGGCACTTAGGGTCTTTGCTTCTTACCAAGTCTGAGGACAACAGGGGCAGTACCGCTGCAGAGGCAGTGGCAGAAGGGCTTTTAGTTGCCCCTGGGTGCTCCACGTCCAAGAATTGTTTAGCTGCTGGGAGTGTTCAGCCAGGGGTTGGGCAGCTGCAATGCTGGCCTGAGCAGGGGACTCTGCTTGTTTTGGAGCAGGGGATCAAGGGCTCATCAGGAGGAGAGACCGCTCTCCTCTCTGTTTGGTGACCGTGGGTGCTGCAAGCTTGGATAGAATACTTATTAGGTGGTCAACAACTGGTTGTTGAATGAGGGCTGAGGTAAAATCTTAGAGTTGGAATGTCAGAGATGGTGTGTCTGAAAACTCTGTAACCTTAAGGGAATTGGATGATTACCTGAAATTAATTCAGAATTCTGGATGAAATCGTGTTTCTTTTTTCCTATGGATTTACAGTGTAAAATTAGCAGTTCTTAACAAATGAGCAAAGCATACATAGAGTAGTTGTATATTTGTCCAGTGTTTTTGGAAAAGTATTGTGTATGTATTTCAGTGGCATAAGAATTTCTTGCATAGAAAGTAAAAGTTTAGCCTCATGCATGTCCTATACTTAATATATAATTTAATATGCAAACATTTATGTTGTTTTCTGGTTACAAATAGTTGAGGATAATACCAACCTTAGCCCTATCTTAGTTTTCTTATTTAAACTCTGGATTAGACTATAACTGTAGTCTCTGCCTAGAAGTATTTATAGCTAATATTAATCTCAAATGCACACAGATAGTAAATAGATGCTACAACTAAATGCAAAAGAAAAATTAAAATGAGTATAGTAGCTCACTTCAGTGATATTTTTTATAAAACTGACTCTGGAGAATTTTTATGTTAGAGATGTCATTTGGAAATAGGAATTGGGCAAAAGAGAAATTGAGGAGATACCCTGAAACGAAGGCAAATGTAGTGAAACAACTGAGTCAGAAGCAGATATATTATGACAGCTCCTTTCACTTAGTTCATTTCACCCCTTTCTCCATCCCACACATTTATGCAATTGATTTCCTGGGCAAAATTCATTTCTATTCTATTGAGTTTATTTTTTTTTTGTCCTGGTTAAAGTGTTAGGCACGACTGAATCTTCAGTTTCAGTAAAACATACCTAAATACCTAAATAAAAATTTTGCCTATGGGAAATTGTAGTATTATTTCACTCATATGCAATATCTAAAGTAGGCAAAATCATAGAAACAGAAAGTAGAAACAGAAACTAGAAAGTGGTTGCAAAAAGCTGGGGGAAGAGAGGAGGGAGAATTAGTATGGGTATAGAGTTTCAGTTTTGCAGGATGAAAAAGTTCTAGAGATCTGTTGTACAATGTTGTGGATATACTTAACATTCCTGAACTGTACACTTAAAAGTGATTACGATGGAGGTAGCTTCCAAGATGACCGAATAGGAACAGCTCCGGTGTGCAGCTCACAGTGAGATCGATGCAGAATATGGGTGATCTCTGCATTTCCAACTGAGGTACCTGGTTCATCTCATTGGGACTGGTTGGACAGTGGGTGCAGCCCATAGAGGGTGAGCCGAAGCAGGGTGGGGTGTCGCCTCACCCGGGAAGTGCAAGGGGTCAGGGGATTTCTCTTTCCTAGCCAAGGGAAGCTGTGAGTGTCTGTACCTGGAGGAGTGGTATGCTCCTGCCCAAATACTGTGCTTTTCCCACGATATTCACAACTGGCAGACCAGGAGATCCCCTCCCATGCCTGGCTAGGTGGGTCCCACACCCGTGGAGCCTTGCTCACTGCTAGCACAGCAGTCTAAGATAGACCTGGGACACTGAAGCTTGGTTTGGGGAGGGGCGTCTGCCATTGCTGAGGCTTGAGTAGGCAGTTCTGTGCTCACAGTGTAAGCAGAGCGGCAGGGAACCTCAAACTAGGCAGAGTCCACCACAGCTCAGCAAGGCCTATTGCCTCTCTAGGTTCTACCTCTGGGGGCAGGGCACATATGAACAAAAGGCAGCAGACAGCTTCTCCAGACTTAAATGTCCCTGCCTGACAGCTCTGAAGACAGCAGTGGTTCTCTTAGCACGGCATTTGAGCTCCGAGAACAGACAAACTGCCTCCTCAATTGGGTCCCTGACCCCTGTGTAGCCTGACTGGGAGATACCGCCCAGTATGGGCCGACAGACACCTCATACAGGTGGGTGCCCCTCTGGGATGAAGCTTCCAGAGGAAGAATTAGGCAGCAATATTTGCTGTTCTGCAGCTTCTGCTGGTGATACCTAGGCAAACAGGGTATGGAGGGTACCTCCAGCAAACTGCAATGTAACTGCAACTGAGGGGCCTGTTAGAAGGAAAACTAACAAACAGAAAGGAATAGCATCAACATCAACAAAAAGGACATCCACACCAAAACCCCATTCATAGGTCCCACCATCAATGACCAAAAGTAGATAAAACCACAAAGATGGGTAGAAACCAAAGATGGAATTTTCAAGGCTGAAAATTCCAAAACCCATAACACCTCTTCTCCAAAGGAACACAACTCCTTGCCAGCAAGGGAACAAAACTGGATGGAGAATGAGTTTGATGAATTGACAGAAGTAGACTTCAGAAGGTCAGTAATAACAAACTTATCTGAGCTAAAGGAGCATGTTCTAATCCATTGCAAGGAAGCTAAAAACCTTGAAAAAATATTACATGAATGGCTAACTAGAATTACCAGTGTAGAGAAGAGCTGAAATGATGGAGCTGAAAACCACACTACAAGAACTTCATGAAGCATACACAAGCTTCAGTAGCCAATTCGATCAAGTGGAAGAAAGGATATGAGTGATTGAAGATCAAATTAATGAAATAAAGCAAGAAGACAAGATTAGAGAAAAAAGAGTGAAAAGAAACGAACAAATCCTCCAAAAAATATGGGACTATGTGAAAAGACCAAATCTACATTTGAGTGGTGTACCTGAAAGTGACAGGGAGAATGGAACCAAGTTGGAAAACACTCTTCAGGATATTATCCAGGAGAACTTCTCCAACCTAGCAAGGCAGGCCAATATTCAAAATCAGGAAATACAGAGAACACCACAAAGATATTCCTCAAGAAGAGCAACCCCAAGACACATAATTGTCAGATTCACCAAGGTTGAAATGAAGGAAAAAATGTTAAGGGCAGTGACAGAGAAAGGTTGGGTTACCCACAAAGGGAAGCCCATCAGACTAACAGTGGATCTCTCTGCAGAAACCCTACAAACCAGAAGAGTTTAGGGGCCAATATTCAACATTCTTAAAGAATTGTCAACCCAGAATTTCATATGCAGCCAAACTAAGCTTCATAAGTGAAGGAGAAATAAAATCCTTTACAGAAAAGCAAATGCTGAGAGATTTTGTCACCACCAGGCCTGCCTTACAAGAGCTTCTGAAGAAAGCACTAAACATGGATAGGAACAGCTGGTACCAGCCACTGCAAAAACAGGCCAAATTGTAAAGACCATTGACACCAAGAAGAAACTGCATCAATTAATGGGTGAAATAACCAGCTAGCATCATAATGACAGTATCAAATTTACACATAACAATTTTAACCTTAAATGTAAATGGACTAAATGCCCCAATTAAAAGACAGACTGGCAAATTGGATAAAGAGTCAAGATCCATTGACATACTGTATTCAGGAGACCCATCTTACATGCAAAGACACACGTAGGTTCAAATAAAGGGATGGAGGAAGATCTATAAAGCAAATGGAAAGCAAAAAAAAAAAAAAAAAAAAAAAAAACAGGGGTTGCAATCCTGGTCTCTGATAAAACAGACTTTAAACCAACAAAGATCAAAAGAGACAAAGAATGCCATTACATAATGGTAAAGGGATCAATTGAACAAGAAGAGCTAACTATCCTAAATATATATACACCCAATACAGGAACACCCAGATTCATAAGGTAAGTTCTTAGAGACCTACAAAGAGACCTAGACTCCCACACAATAATGGTGGGAGACTTTAACACCCCACTGTCAATATTAGATCAACAAGACAGAAAATTAACAAGGACATCCAGGACTTGAACTCAGCTCTGGACCAAGCAGACTTAACAGACATCTACAGAACTCTCCACCCTGAATCAACAGAATATACATTCTTCTCAGCACCACATCACACTTATTCTAAAATTGACCACATAATGGGAAGTAAAACACTTCTCAGTAAATATAAAAGAACAGAAATCACAACAAACTGTCTCTCACACCACAGTGCTATCAAATTAGAACTCAGGATTAAGAATCACACTCAAAACCGCACAACTACATGGAAACTGAACAACCTGCTCCTGAATGACTACTGGGTACATAACGAAATGAAGGCAGAAATAAAGATGTTCTTTGAAACCAATGAGAACACAGACACAACATACCAGATTCTCTGGGACACATTTAAAGCAGTGTGTAGAAGGAAATTTATAGCATTAAATGCCCACAAGAGAAAGCAGGAGAGATCTAAAATTGACACTGTAACATCACAATTAGAAGAATTAGAGAAGCAAGAGCAAACATATTCAAAAGCTAGCAGAAGACGAGAAATAACTAAGATCAGAGCAGAACTGAAGGAGATAGAGGCAGACCAAAACAAACTTTAAAAAATCAATGAGTGCAGGAGCTGGTTTTTTGAAAAGATCAACAAAATAAACCACTAGCAAGACTAATAAAGAGGAAAAGAGAGAGACACGATAAAAAATGGTAGAGGGGATATCAGCACCAATCCCACAGAAATACAAACTACCATCAGAGAATAATATAAACACCTGTGTGCAAATAAACTAGAAAATCTAGAAGAAACAGATAAATTCCTGGACACATACACCCTCCCAAGACTAAACCAGGAAGAAGTTGAATCAATTTCAACTTGTTGAAACTTGTTGAACTTGTTGAACAACTTGAAACTTGTTCAACTTCTTGAAACAATAACAGGTTCTGAAATTGAGGCAATAATTAATAGCCTACCACACAAAAAAGTCCAGGACCAGATGGATTCACAGCCAAATTCTACCAGAGGTACAAAGAGGAGCCGTTACTATTCCTTTTGAAACTATTCTGATCAATGGGAAAAGAGGGAATCTTCCCTAACTCATTTTATGAAGCCAGCATCATCCTGATACTAAAGCCCGGCAGAGAAACTACAACAATAAAAAAGAGAATTTCAGGCCAATATCCCTGATGAGCATTGATGTGAAAATCCTCAATAAAATACTGGCAAACTGAATCCAGCAGCACATCAAAAAGCCTATGCACCACGATCAAGTCGACTTCATCCCTGGGATGCAAGACCGGTTCAACATATGCAAATAAATAAACGAAATCCATCATATAAACAGAACCAATGACAAAAACCACATGATTATCTCAATAGATGCAGAAAAGGCCTTTGACAAAATTCAACAGCCCATCATGCGAAAAACTCTCAATAAACTAGGTATTGATGGAATGTATCTCAACATAATAAGGGCTATTTATGACAAAACCACAACCAATATCATACTGAATGGGCAAAAACTGGAAGCTTTCCCTTTGAAAACTGGCACAAGACAAGGATGCCCTCTCTCACCACTTCGATTCAACATAGTATTAGAAGTTCTGGCCAGGGCAATCAGTCAAGAGAAAACAATAAGGGGTATTCAAATAGGAAGAGAGGAATTCAAATTGTCTCTGTTTGCAGATGACATGATTGTATATTTAGAAAACCCCATCATCTCAGCCCCAAATCTCCTTAAGTTGATAAGCAACTTCAGCAAAGTATCAGGATACAAAATCAGTGTGCAAAAATAACAAGTATTCCTATACACCAATAACAGACAAACACAGAGCCATGAGTGAACTCCCGTTCACAATTGCTACTCAGAGAATAAAATACCTAGGAATACAACTTACAAGGGATGTGAAGGGCCTCTTCAAGGAAAACTACAAACCACTGCTCAAGAAAATAAGAGAGGGCACAAACAAATGGAAAAACATTCCATGCTCATGGATAGGAAGAATAAATATCATGAAAATGGCCTTACTGCCAAAGTAATGTATAGATTCAATGCTATCCCCATCAAGCTACCACTGACTTCCTTCACAGAATTAGAAAAAAACTACTTTAAATTTCATTTGGAACCAAAAGAGTCCACATAGCCAAGACAATCCTGGGCAAGAAGAGCAAAGCTGAAGGCATCACGCTACCTGACTTCAAACTTTACGACAAGGCTACAATAACCAAAACAGCATGGTACTGGTACCAAAACAAATATATAGACCGATGAAACAGAACAGAGGCCTCAGAAATAACACCACACATCTACCACCATCTGATCTTTGACAAACCTGACACACACAAGCAATGGGGAAAAGATTCCCTATTTAATAAATAGTGTTGGGAAAACTGGGTAGCCATATGCAGAAAACTGAAATTGGACCCCTTCTTCACATCTTATACAAAAATCAACTCAAGATGGATCAGAGACTTAAATGTAAGACCTAGGACCGTAAAAATCCTAGAAGAAAACCTAGGCAATACCATTCAGGACATAGGCATGGGCAAAGACTTGGTGTCTAAAACACCAAAAGCAATGGTAACAAAAGCCAAAATTGACAAATTTGATCTAATTAAACTGAAGGGCTTCTGCACAGCAAAAGAAACTATTATCAGAGTGAACAGGTGACCTACAGAATGGAAGAAAATTTTTGCAATCTATCCATCTGAGAAAGGGCTAATATCCAGAATCTACAAAAACAAATTTACAAGAAAAAAGCAAACAACCCCATTAAAAAATGGGCAAAGGATATGAACAGACACTTCTCAGAAGAAGACATTTATACAGCCAACAGACATATGAAAAAATGCTCATCATAACTGGTCATTAGAGGAATGCAAATCAAAACCACAATGAAATACCATCTCACTCCAGTTAGAATGGCAATCATTAAAAAGTCAGGAAACAACAGATGCTGGAGAGGGTGTGGAGAAATAGGAATGCTTTTACACTATTGTTGGGAGTGTAAATTAGTTCAACCATTGTGGAAGGCAGTGTGGCGATTCCTCAAGGATCCAGAACTAGAAATACCATTTGACCCAGCAATCCCATTACTGGGCATATACCCAAAGGATTATACATCATTCTACGATAAAGACACATGCACATGTATGTTTACTGCTGCACTATTCATAATGGCAAAGACTTGGAACCAACCGAAATGTCCATCAATGATACACTGGATTAAGAAAATGTGGCACATATATGCTCTGGAATACTATGCAGCCATAAAAATAGGATGAGTTCATGTCCTTTGCAGGGACATGAATGAAGCTGGAAACCATCATTCTCAGCAAACTATCACAAGATCAGAAAACCAAACACCACATGTTCTCACTCATAAGTGGGAGCCAAACAATGGGAGTACACGGACACAGGGAGGGGAACATCACACACCGGGGCCTGTGGCAGGTATGGGACTAGGGGAGGGAGAACATTTGGAGAAATACCTAATGTAGGTGACAGGTTGATGGGCACAGCAAACCACCATGGCATGTGTATTCCTATGTAACAAAACTGTACGTTCTGCACATGTAACCCAGAACTTAAAGTATAATTATAAAAAAAGATTATGATAAGATTAGTGTTATTTTTTACCGTAATAAAAATGTTTTTAGTATTCACTGATGAAAATTTTCATAAAAACAGTTTCTAAAGGATTGTTGAAATATTCAGTGTTATATACTAACCTGTTTTATTATTTTTACAGTTCATATAAAGTGCTTGGACTAGTGCCTATAGTAAGTGCTTAATAATATTATGATTGAATACATAACATCTACTTTCCAAAGCAATTTGATGCTTTCTTTTTAAGCTGTTTTTACTGAAAGGGTACTTGCACTGTAACTCAAAATGATCTGATGTAGTTCATAAGGGCTATTTATAGTCATAGAGCACTGTGAGGCTACAAGGAAAATTTTAATATAAATATACATTCTTCAGGAATATTTTATGCATTGTAACGACTAATTTTCCTTGAAATAGCCAGCCTGCTCCTGTGTTTATCACTTGTTTGTGTTTTTCTCTTAAATGTTATAAATGCAAAAGAATTGCTTTCAAGTATGCCTTTTATATACTGCTGACTACTCATAAATATTAGGTATTAAAAAGGATATTTTCTTCTAATTTAGATATTACGAGAAGGTAACTTAATTTGAATTCATTGTTTCTTAATATTTAAAAATATCTTTTTAAGTGTAAGAATAAATAATTGATATGTATTCAAATATTAGCATGGATTGAATCTTCAGGAATTGAAGAATGATTTTAACTATTGACATCAAGAGAGAAAAATAGAAAAGTGAAGGAAGCATTTTTTTTCTCATTTTGACTATGACACATCAAAACACCCACCTGGTCTCTTCCATCAGTGTTAATAACAAGAGTCACAGCTAGTACATTTGTTAGTTATGTACCACGCCCAGTTCTAAATGCTTTAAATTATTTCTATTCTCAAAACAACTAGGAGATACTTACAATTATTTATCTTAATTTTTCAGGGTAAGAAAACAGAGGCACAGAGTAACTTAGTATAGCTCCAATCAGAAAGTGGCAGTCTGAGACTGAAATCCAGACTCTCTGGCTCCAGAGCCCATACTTTTAATCAGTACACGACACTCCTGTCTTATTTAAAGAAATCTAATTCAGATATGTCAAGTGCAAACAGGATGGCATCTCTAGTACATTCTGAATGGGTGAAAATAGAAATGACAATGACTGTATGCTTTTGGCTGAATTTTAAACATGAAGATAGGCTGTACCCAAACAACTGTAAAAAACAACTATGGAAAACTCGGTTATTCAGTTGAAAATTATGCATTCTCCTCTTTTCCTAAACATAACTTCCCTAAAAAAGACAAAACAGTTTGATAATCTTTTATCATATTTGAAATTCAAACAAATGGGAAATTTATGTGAATTCAATAGAAGATTCATTCAACGACATTCCAAATCCTGCTATTTCTTGTACACTTCAGGTGCACTCCCACCTCAGGGTCTTTGCTTTTGCTGTTCTCTTGAACCTGAAAACTCTTCTAGGTGTCTCCATGCCTTTCTTTATCCCTCTCTCCTCTTCTGCAAGTCTTTACTAACTTGTCACCTTCTCGGTGAAGACTTCCCTTCAACATTTGCATATCTCACAGTGGCTTTCTCCTTCTTCCTTCTTTACAGCACATATCACCTTATAACATGGTATATAGTTTACTTATTCTTATTTATTATCTGTCTTCAACAAGTACAATAAAAACTCTATAAAGGTAGGTATTTTTTTTTTTGTCTGTTTTGTTTACTGCAATATCCCCAGAGTCTGATTGCAAGAAAGCACTCACTATAATTTGTTAAATGTATTCACTTTATCTCTGGTTTCAAAGTAGTTTACATTAAGATTTATCTGACAGTCTAGTAGAATTAAAGCTTTTATGCTTTTTGATGCAGGCAAAAGAACAAAAGAGAGAAAAACCAATCCATTTTGTTTTGAATAGTCCCTAATACACATACATTTTCAATTAATGTTAAATATATATTATACTCTCCTGGTTAAGGTTGTTGTATTAATCAGTTTTATAATATATTATACCCCCATTCACTTATTTTCAGTCTAATGTTAAGAAAAGACAAAACAGGAAAACAGATCATCATATCAAAAAGATACCTGCACTCATATGTTTATCGCAGTGCTATTCACAATGGAAAAATCATAGAATCAATCTAAGTGTCCATCAACAGATGATTGGATTTTTAAATGTGATAAATATATACCATGGAATACTATGCAGAGAGATTATTTACTTCTTCTTTTCCTGTTTGGATACCTTTTATTTCTTTCTATTGCCTGGTTGATCTGGCTAGGACTTGCAGTACTATGTTGGATAGGAGTGGTGAGAGTGAGCATCATTGTCTTGTTCCTGTTTTTAAGGAGAATGCTTTCAGCTTTTGCCAGTTTAATATGATATTGGCTGTAAGTTTGTCTTAGATGGCTCTTATTATTTTATGCCTAGTTTGTTGAGGTTTTTTATAATGAAGGGATGTTGGATTTTATTGAAAGTTTTTTCTGCATCTATTGAGATGATCATATGGTTTTTGTTTTTAAATCTGTTTATGTATTCCAAGAATAAATCCTCCTTGATCATGATGTATTAACTTTTTATGTGCTGCTGGATTTGGTTTGCTAGTATTTTGTTGAGCATTTTTGCATATGTGCTTATCAGTGATACTGGTCTGTAGTTTTCTTTTATTGTTGTGTCTTTGCCAGGTTTTGGTAGAAGGATGATGCTGGCTTCATAGAATGAGTTAAGGAGGATTGCCTGCTCCTTCATTTTTTTGGAATAATTTCAGTAGAATATGGACCAGCTTTTCTTTGTACATCTGGTAGAATTTCACTGTGAATCCATTTGCTCTGGGTTTGGGGGGGATTTTTTTGGTTGGTAGGGTTTTTATTGCTAATTCAATTTTGGAAGTTAATATGGTCTTATTAGGGTTGCAACTTTTTCCTGATTCAATCTTGGGAGGTTGTGTGTTTCTGGGAATGAATCCATTTGCATAGAGGTGTTCATAATAGTCTCTGAGAATCTTCTGTGTTTCTGTGGAATTGGTTGCAATGTCACCTTTGTTGTTTTTGATTGTGCTTATTTGGTTCTTCTTGCTTTTTCCTTGTTAATCCAGCTAGCAGTCTATTGATCTCGTTCCCTCTTTCAAAAAAACAGCTTTTGATGTCATTGATTTTTTGTATGTAATTTTGGGTCTCAATTTCATTCACTTTTGCTCTGATTTTAGTTATTTATTTTCTTCTACTAGCTTTAGGGTTAGTTTGTTCTTGTTTCTCTAGTTCCTCTAGGCATGATGTTAGATTGTTAATTTGAGAGCTTTCCAAATTTTGATGTGGCAAGATTAGGGAAATTTTCTTGAATTATTCCCTCAAATCTATTTTTCACGTTGTTTACTTTTTCTCCTTTTCTCTCAGGAATGCCAATAATTCCTAGATTTGGTTGCTTTATATAATCACATATTTCTTTAAGATTTTCTTAATGTTTGGGGATTTTTTGTTTGTTTTTTTGTTTTTGTTTTTTACTTCAAGTTCTGGGATACATGTGCAGAACATGCAGGTTTGTTACATAGGTATACATGTGCCATGGTGGTTTGCTGCACCCATCAACCCATCATCTAGATTTTAAGTCCTGGATGCATTAGGTATTTGTCCTAATGTTCTCCCTCTCTTTTCCCCCTACCCACTGAGAGGTCCTGGTGTGGGATGTTCCCTTCCCTGTGTCCATGTGGTCTCATTGTTCAATTCCCACTTATGAGTGAGAAAATGCAGTGTTTGGGTTTTCTGTTCCTGTGTTAGTTTTCTGAGAAAGATGGTTTCCAGCTTCATCCATGCCCCTGCAAAGGACATGAACTCATCATTTTTTTATGACTGCATAGTAATCCATGTTGTATATGTGCCACATTTTCTTTATTCAGTCTGTCATTGATGGACATTTGGGTTGGTTGCATGTCTTTGCTATTGTGAATAGTGCTGCAGCAAACATACATGTACATGTGTCTTTAGAGTAGAATGATTTATAGTCTTTTGGATATATACCCAGTAATGGGATTGCTGGGTCAAATGGTATTTCTGGTTCTAGATCCTTGAAGAATCGCCACACTGTCTTCCACAATAGTTGAACTAATTTATACTCCCACCAACAGTATAAAGTGTTCCTATTTCTCCACATCCTCTCCAACATCTGCTGTTTCCTGACTTTTTAATGATCGCCATTCTAACTGGAGTGAGATGGTATTGTGGTTTTGATTTGCATTTCTCTAATGACCAGTGATGATGAGCTTTTTTCATGTTTGTTGGCCACATAAATGTCTTCTTTTGAGAAGTGTCTGTTCATATCCTTTGCCCACTTTTTGATGGAATTGTTTGTTTTTTCCTTGTAAATTTGTTTAAGTTCTTTGTAGATTCTGGATATAGCCCTTTGTCAGATGGATAGATTGCAAAATTTTCTCCTATTCTGTAGGTTGCCTGTTCACTGTGATAATAGTTTCTTTTGCTGTGCAGAAGCCCTTCAGTTTAATTAGATCCCATTTGTCAATTTTGCTTTCATTGCAATTGCTTTTGGTGCTTTAGTCATGAATTATTTGCCCATGCCTGTGTCCTGAATGGTATTGCCTAGGTTTTCTTCTAGGGTTTTTATGGTTTTAAGTTTTACATTTATCTTTTTTCTTTATTTGTCTGCCTTGATTAGTTCAAAAGACTAGTCATCAAGTTCTGAAATTCCTTGTTCTATAGGGCCTAGGCTATTGATGAAACTTTCAATTATATTTAGAAATTCCTTAAGTGAGGTTTTCAATTCCAGAAGCTCTGATTGTTTTTTTTTTTTTTTTTTTTTAAGTTGTATTATCTCTTCCTTCATTTTCTGGATTTTCTTATAAGTTTCTTTGTGCTGACTGAGAAAATTTGGTGTTTAGTTTTCTATTTTTTCTCTCTTTTCTCTTTCTCTCTCTATTTATTTTTTTATTTTTTTAGACAGAGTCTTACTCTGTCACCTAGGCTGGAGTGCAGTAGCACAACGTTGGCTCATTGCAACTTCTGCTTCCCAGATTCACGTGATTCTCATGCCTCAGCCTCCTGAGTAGCTGGAATTACAGGCTCCCACTGCCACACTTGGCTAATTGTTGTATTTTTAGTAGAGACGGGGTTTCACCATCTTAGCCAGGCTGGTCTTGAACTCCCGACCTCTAGTGATCTGCCCACATTTGCCTCCCAAAGTGCTGGGATTACAGGCGCGAGCCACCATGCCTGGCCAGAAGTTTGGGTTGATTTCCAACCTTGTTTTGACATTTTCTTTTTATTATTATTATTATACTTTAAGTTCTAGGGTACATGTGCACAGCATGCAGGTTTGTTACATATGTATACATGTGCCATGTTGGTGTGCTGCACCCATTAATTCGTCATTTACATTAGTTGTATCTCCTAATGCTATCCCTCCCCACTCCTTCCACCCCATGACAGGCCCCGGTGTGTGATATTCCCCACCATGTATCCAAGTGTTCTCATTGTTCAGTTCCCACCTGTGAGTGAGAACATGCAGTGTTTGGTTTTCTGTCCTAGGGATAGTTTGCTGAGGATGATGGTTTCCAGCTGCATCCATGTCCCTACAAAGGACATGAACTCATCCTTTTTTATGGCTGCATAGTATTCCATGGTGTATATGTGCCACATGTTCTTAATCCAGTCTGTCACTGATGGACATTTGGGTTGGTTCCAAGTCTTTGCTATTGTGAATAGTGCTGCAATAAACATACGTGTGCATGTGTCTTTATAGCAGCATGATTTATAATCCTTTGGGTATATACCCAGTAATGGGATGGCTGGGTCAAATGGTATTTCTAGTTGTAGCTCCTTGAGGAATCGCCACACTGTCTTCCACAATTGTTGAACTAGTCTCCAGTCCCACCAACAGTGTAAAAGTGTTCCTGTTTCTCCACATCCTCTCCAGCACCTGTTGTTTCCTGACTTTTTAATGATCATCATTCTAACTGGAGTGAGATGGTATCACATTGTGGTTTTGATTTGCATTTCTTTGATGGCCAGTGATGATGAGCATTTTTTCATGTGTCTGTTGGCTGCATAAATGTCTTCTTTTGAGAAGTGTCTGTTCATATCCTTCACCCACTTTTTGATGGGGTTGTTTGATTTTTTCTTTTAAATTTGTTTGAGTTCTTTGTAGGTTCTGGATATTAGCCCTTTGTCAGATGAGTAGATTGCAAAAATTTTCTTCCATTCTGTAGGTTGCCTGTTCACTGTGATGGTAGTTTCTTTTGCTGTGCAGAAGCTCTTTAATTAGATTCCATTTGTTAATTTTGGCTTTTGTTGCCATTGCTTTTGGTGTTTTAGACATGAAGCCCTTGCCCATACATATGTCCTAAATTGTATTGCCTAGGTTTTCTGCTAGGGTTTTTGTGCTTTTAGTTCTAACATTTAAGTCTCTAATCCATCTTGAATTAATTTTTGTATAAGGTGTAAGGAAGGGATCCAGTTTCAGCTTTCTACATATGGCTAGCCAGTTTTCCCAGCACCATTTATTAAATAGAGAATCCTTTCCCCATTTCTTCTATTAGGTTTTTCAAAGATCAGATGGTTGTAGATGTGTGGTATTATTTCTGAGGGCTCTGTTCTGTTCCGTTGGTCTATATCTTTGTTTTGGTACCAGTACCATGCTGTTTTGGTTACTGTAGCCTTGTAGTATAGTTTGAAGTCAGGTAGCATGATGCCTCCAGCTTTGTTCTTTTGGTTTAGGATTGTCTTGTCAATAAGCCCTGAAGTAAAAATTAGTTTAGATAATGTAAGAGGATATAGAAAGAGTACCTAATAAGTAATGTTGTTGGATGAGTTATCAGAGATGATGTCTCACTTATCTCTTCTGGCTTTTGTAGAAAGAATGATTTAGTAGTAATTGTTCTTTTTTAAGTGCCAAGCCACATGAAATTAAGATTTGAGGCATATTTTTGCTCACTTTATTCATTTTCATTCACTATAGACCCATGATGTTTTGAAAAGTTATATTAAACATCCATAAAATTTTACCATGGCATAAGTCTTCCTAAATGTGCATATATATTTGAAAAGCTTTGAAGTATTTTTTCACAAGGGAATAGTTTATGTTCAAAGACTTGGATAGCTATCCTAAACACCTTTAATGTGCTAGATATATGATCTTTTCTTAGCATGCTCTTCAATATTTTTGTAAAGTTAGATACAGAACTGCAGAACAATATAGTAGACTTCATTTTATTTTTGAGATGGTTGTTAAAGCAAGTTGACAATAATAAAAATGATTTTATTAGTCCTCAACAGGGATTAAATATTCTCCCTTTTAATGTCAATTAATTTATTCCTTCAACAAATATTGAGTATTTGCCATATGGCAGCTTTTGTTCTAGGCACTGCAAATACAAATATATTATTATGAATATATTCAGACTCACCTGCACAGCTATGTTATATCAACTAATACCTAATTATATGTTCATGGTGAGGCAAAGGCTATAAAATTCTGACACATTTCCACCTGTTTAGCTACTGTAGTTGTTGGAACAATTCTTTTAATTTTATGGACAGCATTTTTTTTTATTTACCATCTGCCAAAACATGGACAGCAAAAAGAGCAGTTAGTGGAGACACAATGTGAAATATATGTAGCTCCAAAAGAGAAGTTTAGCAGATATTTCAAGTAAGAAGTTAATTCATTTAAGGAGAAACAAATACTAACCCGAGGTTCATTTTCTCTCTGGTGTTAGCCTATCAATTGTATACTTGTTTTTAAAAAATGTTTAGTGGTTGCCCCAGAGTTTATAGTATACATTTATAACAAATCCAAGTCTACTTTTAGATAATACTATGCTGTTTCGTGAATACTGCAGATACCATATAACCGAGTATTTCCAGTTCTTCCCTGCTGACGGTTGTAACGTTGCTTTCATTTGTTTCACTTGTCCATAAACTATAATTATGGCATATATTGTTGCTGTTATATTTTTGAAAAAATATGGTTATTTGTTAGGTCAGTTGAGAAAAAGAAAAATATTTTGTTTTACCTTAATTTATTTCTTCTCTAATGCTCTTCCTTTCTTTATGTGGATATAATATCCTATGTAATTCCTGACTTATATAATTTTCTTTTTAATCTTTTAATATTACTTGCAAGGCAGGTCTATTGACAAGAAATGTCTTCATTTTTTGTCTGAGAAAGTCTCTATTTCTCCTACAGTATATCAGTGTATTACATGATGCAGAATTGTAGGTTGTTGGGGTTTCTTTTCACAACTTGAAATATTTAACCCCACAGTCTTCTTGCTTGTTTGGTTTCTGAGGAGAAGTTTCATGTAATCCTTATTCTTCTTCCTGTGGAGAGTTTTCTTCAAACTTCTTTCAAGATTTTCTTCTTCTCTTTAATTTTCTACACTTTAACTCTGATATGCCTATGTATAGATACTTTGGTATTTATACAGCATGATGTTCTTTGAGCTTCCTGGATCTGTGCCTTGGTTTCTGTCATTAATTTTGTAAAATTCTCAGCCATTATTACTTCAAATACTTACTTCTTTCTTCTCTTTCTGGTATTTGCATTGTGATTATTTTACAACTTTTGTAACTGTCACACAATTCTTGGCTATTCTGTTACTTTTCTCTCTCTCTCTCTCTCTTTTATTCTCTTTGCATTTCAATTTTGGAAGTTTCTGTTGACATTTCTTTGAGCACACAAATGCTTTCCTTGAGGTGTCTGGTCTACTGATGAGCCCATCAAAGGCAGTCTTTATTTCTGGTACTGTTACTTTGATTTCTATCATTACCTTTTGATTCTTAGAGTTTCTATTGCTCTGCTTAGATCACTTAGCATATTACTCATAGTTATTTCAAATTCCCAGTCTGTTTATTCCAAAATTTCCACCATATCTGAATCTCATTCTGATGCTTGCTTTGTGTTTTCAGACCATATTTCTTGCCTTTTAGGATGCCTTGTAATTTTGTTGACAATTGGACATGATATGTGGGGTAAAAGGAACTTAAGGGAGATATATCTTTAATGTGCTGGTTTTTGTTTATCTGGCTAGGAGTTAAGCTGTGTTTAATGTTTGCTGTAGCTGTAGTATTAGAGGCTAAAATTTCTTCAGTGTCGTTGTTTCTATCTAACCTCTCGTCTTTGGATTTTTCCAGAGTCTTCTGAAATAGACTTTGAGGCTAGAATTTGTTTTACTGTAATCTGCTGTTATTCTACCGGAGCCCTGTTGGGGCAGTGATAGGGTGTGTGGGAAGGGGATGTTTACTATAGTCCTATGATTGGCTGTCAGTTTTTTAGTGACCCTGAGTTTTGAGTATTTCCTTTCCTCCATTTGAAAGCCCAGGGAGGACTGTAGTTGGATATTTCCCCTCCCCCAGTTTAGATAGGCTTTGGTGAACCCCATTAAGTTAGGATCTGGCAAAATAATTTCTCTCCAGGATAGGTCCTATTAAGAAGAACAGGGGCTGGGCGCGGTGGCTCAAGCCTGTAATCCCAGCACTTTGGGAGGCCGAGACGGGCGGATCACAAGGTCAGGAGATCGAGACCAGCCTGGCTAATACGGTGAAACCCCGTCTCTACTAAAAAAAAAAAAATACAAAAAACTAGCCGGGTGAGGTGGCGGGCGCCTGTAGTCCCAGCTACTCAGGAAGCTGAGGCAGGAGAATGGCGTGAACCCGGGAGGCGGAGCTTGCAGTGAGCTGAGATGCGGCCACTGCACTCCAGCCTGGGCGACAGAGTGAGACTCCGTCTCAAAAAAAAAAAAAAAAAAAAAGAAGAAGAATAGAATGCTCCTGCATTTTTAAAAAAATGATTACTAGGCTGGGCACAGTGGCTCATGCCTGTAATTCTCGTGCTTTTGGAGGCTGAGGTGGGAGGATTGCTTGAGCCCAGGAGTTCAAGACCAGCCTGGGCAATGTAGGAGGACCCTCATATCTACAAGAAATTAAAAAAAAAAAAAGACTCTAGCCAGGCACCAGGCATGGTGGCAAGCAACCATAATCACAGTTAGTTGAGAGGCTGAGGCAGGAGGATCACTTGAGCCCAGGAGTTCTAGGTTACAGTGAGCTATGACTGTGCCCCTGTACTCTAGCCTGGGTGACAGAGCAAGACCGCCTCTCCAAAAATAAAATAAATGTAAACAGTCAAATTTTTAAAATGGTTACCATTCTCTCCCCACTTGCTGGAAGCACAAGGGGGACTTTTCCTCAAATCTTCAGTCAAAACCTAATGAAGCTCCTGGAGACAAAACTTATGAAAGTGTGGAGGCCCCCATAAGACTGGACCTCCTAGTAGTTTTTAATTTGTAAATTAGTATACACTGAGTCTCCAGCAATTCATTAATTACAGTTTAAAGCTTTGCTACTGATACTGGCTCTTGCTACAGGGTTCTGCTTCTGGGCTTCTGCTCAAAGCCGTGATTCTCTGTATTTGCCTGTCTTTCTAGTTTTGGGGGCAACCTAATGCATCATGATGGATTGAGTTGTTAACTTGTAGTTTGTTCAGCATTTTTCTTGTGAGATGGGAGTAACAGTTTCCAAGCTTTTTACATGTAAGAACCAGAATCTCTGAGCCTAGATTCAGAATTCTAGGGTTCAAATGGCAGGAGGTCCAAGAAGATAAGCAAGCTTTGTGGCACACTGAGTTGAATTCCAAATCTTGCTCTTTCTTTCTTTCTTTTTTTTTTTTTTTTTTTTTTTTTGGAGATACAGTCTCACTATTGCCCAAGCTGGAGTTCAATGGTGCGATCTCAGCTCTCTGCAACCTCCACCTCCCGGGTTCAAGCGATTCTCCTGCCTCAGCCTCCCATGTAGCTGGGATTACAGCCATGTGCCACCACGCCAGGCTAATTTTTGTATTTTTAGTAGTAATGGGGTTTCACCATGTTGGCCAGGCTGGTCTCGAGCTCCTGACCTCAAGTGCTCTGCCCGCCTCAGCCTGCCAAAGTGCTGGGATTACAGGCGTGAGCCACCTGGCCCCAAGTCTTATTTTTGTTCTTAGTTTTAGTTTGATAATTTAAGCTATGGGTTAGAGTGTACTATAGGAATCCGTTCCCCATGTTGTGTTACCTTAAACAAAACGGTATTCTAACTATTCTGCCATAACCCTGAGTCTCTCATCTTCCTTGGCCTGTGGCTCTCCATGACACAGAGCCAAAATACTTGTAGTGGACATTGGTTTTCAGTTGTGTTTTCTGCTCATGTAAAATTACTGGTTCATTCTGATTAAACTGGGGGTGCTGAGGCTAGGCCTGCTGGGGAATTTATACCCAGATTCAAAAGCCATTGAGTTTCATGTTATAAAAGAAGTTGTGTAGTTAAGGGGTCAGCATTACACAACATACAGGCAGTAAATATAAGAATGTAAATATTCTCTTTATAAAAGATACATAATGGATATGTAAGTACCCAGGCTTGTTTTGTTTGGTTCACAAAATATATTAAAAGTTTATTTAAGAGAATGTTTGGCTGGGCGCGGTGGCTCACGCCTGTAATCCCAGCACTTTGGAAGGCCGAGATGGGCGGATCACGAGGTCAGGAGATCGAGACCATCCTGACCAACACGGTGAAACCCTGTCTCTACTAAAAATACAAAAAATTAGCTGGGTGCGGTGGCGGGCGCCTGTAGTCCCAGCTACTCGGGAGGCTGAGGCAGGAGAATGGCGTGAACCCGGGAGGCGGAGCTTGCAGTGAGCCGAGATTGCGCCACTGCACTCCACCCTGGAAGACAGAGCGAGACTCCGTCTCAAAAAAAAAAAAAAGACAGAATGTTTATTGCTGTTTTTTCTTCTAAAGAAATGCCATCTTACACATTCATCAATTGTTAAATATTTCTTTGAGGTGGGATGCAGTTTACTTTAATACAGATGGCTGGCTGTCTTAAGACAGTATGCTAAAATTCAGTTTTAAAATCTTAACCACTTAACAGTTTATTGCAGAGCTACAGAACTGCAGTGTAGCATATAAGTTATTAGTCTCTTTCTTATAGCAATTTGTTATCAGTGACAGAACTTTTTGTAAGTAAATCAGTGATAATTCTAAATGACCAGGGAACCTGAAACTGTGATTATTAGGTTATCTTAATAACCAATAAGAAAAATTAAAATTGTTCTATGACCTTTAAATTTTTTTGTCAAAACATTAAAAGCTCTCTTAATGTTGGTTATAAGTATATTGGGAAATGAAAAAATAGTAAAACTATTTTTTTTTTTAGTATATTGTAATTGTGAACATCAGAAACATTCAGAATTAAAGTTTTATTTCTTTGTAAAAACTTTTCAAGAGTAGTTTGAACCCTTCTTGACTTGTTTTCATTGTATGGAGCAAGAGGTTTTTTATGCCTTGGCAAATTATCATACTCCTTTCCAAATGTGGATAAGCTGTCCACTTTTGATGTGTGCATTTTTAATGTCATGGAATATCTGAGAGGTCTTTTAATGTGAAGGTCTTCGCTGGCATCACTGCTCCTGGCACATTGTCATGCTTTGCATCACAACTACTTTCCTGAGTTTATAAAGTTCTTCTGGGTATGAATTTCACAGCAGAATCTTTATTTGCACCAGCAGTTCACCAGATAGCTTAACATTATCAATTCATGCTGACTTTTGAAACAAAGAAATCAGCCTTTACTGGAGGTTAGAGATTCATCTTCAGTCTTCTTGTAATTACTGTTTTCAATTACTGTATTCAGAGTTGGTGCCTGGACCTAAATGCTAGCCAACTGCATCGTGAATTTGTTTTATTATACAGTCTTCAATGCAAAAAAGTCAGTGCTTCCTTTCAACCCTAAGTGACTTTCAGTATGTTGCGCAGATTAAACTAAAAAAATGTCCGCCGGGGCGCTGTGGCTCACACCTGTAATCCCAGCACTTTGGGAGGCCGAGGCGGATTACGAGGTCAGGAGATCGCCACCATCCTGGCTAACACGGTGAAACCTCGTCTCTACTAAAAGTACAACAAAATTAGCCGGGCGTGGTGGCGGGCGCCTGCAGTCCCAGCTACTCCTGAGGCTGAGGCAGGAGAATGGCGTGAACCCGGGAGGCGGAGCTTGCAGTGAGCCAAGATCGTGCCACTGTACTCCAGCCTGGGCGACAGACCAAGACTCCGTCAAAAACAAAAAACAAAAAAACAAAAAAAAGTCAAAACTATTGTACCTAATTTTCAAAATATTCACTGGACTTTTCAATATGGTTTATACTATAGCTTCATGTAGTGGTAGGTTTTTTTTTTATTGTTTGTTTGTTTGTTTGAGATGGAGTCTCACTCTGTCCCCCCAGGCTGGAGTGCAGTAGCACGATCTAGGCTCACCGCAACCTCCAACTCCCAGGTTCCAGCGATTCTCTTGCCTCAGCCCGTGTAGCTGGGATTACCGGCTCCTGGCACCACATCCGGCTAATTTTTGTATTTTTAGTAGAGACTGGGTTTCACCGTGTTGTCCAGGCTGGTCTCGAACTCCTTACTTCTTGTGATCCGCCCACCTCGGCCTTCCAAAGTTCTGGGATTACAGGCATGAGCCACTGAGCCCGGCCAGTTTTTGTCCTATCTTAACTTTGCTGTTACTATTTTAAAATCTTCTAGTCACATCTAATTTCACTTCCAGTGTCACTTTTCATTTCTTCGTTGTACTTTCCTGGGGCATTTTTGGAAATTTTCTCTTTTGATTAAATATTTTTGTAAAATATCGCTGGGAGTTTATTACTTGGAGACAACACAATTACATACTTTGCTGTCTGTGCATGAGCCGACTAGCAGACATATGATGAACAATCAGTAATAGGCTCTGAAAAGAAGTGACGTAATTCGTCACTGATCGTAATGTGCATCTCTTACTTATGTAGTGATTTGTAAATAGCAGCAAGCACTTCTGGTTTGGTATATTTTCCATATCAGATTTCAAAATGTAAATCAATTGCTTACTTGTTGGTTTTAAGTCCCAATATATGTCTTATACTCTGAAATAAACACTTCTAGATGTATTTTATGTTGATGCTTAGTGGTTGTTTAAATGGCCTTCTATCCTGGAATTAAACTACAAAGATTCTCACTTATATTCAACAAAAGTAATGGACACTAAATAGAACTGAAACAACCTTTTATGAATCCTTTGAAAAAAAAGTTTTTTAGTAAATTTCTGCTAAATTAACTATTATAGGTTCATCTATAATATACTATTTATATGTTTACATAAAGAGAAATTACTATCGAAAGATCAAATCCTTCAATTTTTTTTTAATGTTCCCTAGAGTTGAAGAGATGGAGCATTTTTATAAGCTCCTGTGCTTCCTTTTTTTCATCTATCCACTGCTTAACTTCAGGCAGTATTTTTATCAAACATGTTCTTTTTCTCTATTATCATGGCCCAAGATACATGTTCCATTTATTCTTTTTAATTTAACCGTGGGCATGAACACTTATCAATATGGTAAGAGAAATCAGAATGGAAATTTAAAAAATCAGGTAGCAAGCATAAAATAGTTTCATATTATTATTCTCCATATTTCATTGTTAGCAGAGCATTAGGTGACAATATTTGAGTATTAGCACATCAGAGGAAAGGAGCCAGATTTTGGAAAGGTAGCAGTGAAGGTCAGGGATACGAGTTTGAAAAAAGAAGGGATTAATAGGGCCAGACATAGGGAATCAAGCAAGATAAGCATTTAACAGTTTCCACTGAAAACTCACTTTTACACTATAAAAGTAGGATACTTTCACGTGAAGGGGTTAAAAGGCACTTAACCAAATAACTGAAAAGGTCAGTGGAGCACTGGTGAGTATAGTTACAAAGACTTGGCAGAATAAGACTTAACTGAAGCAGCAGAGATGGTGTCATATAACGTTCATTTCATAACACATAACATGAAGTAGATTCTTGTCAGCTGACACAAAATCTTCTTTCTAAAATGGTAATGATTTTACCTGATTTGTCACTGTAAAATCAATCATCTGAATCTATTAGTATAATTATATATTCAGGAGTTTAAAGGAAAATCAACCTATTTTTTATATGTAAAAAATACTTCATCGTAGAAGAAAACTTTATTTTTAATCATGGAATGTTGCTTTAGTTCATGGAATAAGACTTAAGTTTAGGATTTTTGTTGGAACGTAAGTGTTGAGTTAGGTGGTTGATTGTTTTAGAACCTTTTAAAAGCTTTTTAAAAGTTTGTTTAAAAGTTTTTTAAAAAACAAGTTTTAAAAGAACTTGGAGAGCAGTTTTTTTTTTTTGTTTTTTTTTTTTTTTTTTGAGACGGAGTCTCGCTCTGCCGCCCAGGCTGGAGTGCAGTGGCCGCATCTCAGCTCACTGCAAGCTCCACCTCCCGGGTTCACGCCATTCTCCTGCCTCAGCCTCCCGAGTAGCTGGGACTACAGGCGCCCGCCACCGCGCCCGGCTAGTTTTTTGTATTTTTTAGTAGAGACGGGGTTTCACCGTGTTAGCCAGGATGGTCTCGATCTCCTGACCTCGTGATCTGCCCGTCTCGGCCTCCCAAAGTGCTGGGATTACAGGCTTGAGCCACCGCGCCCGGCGAGAGCAGTTTTTAAACCAAAGTTCTTATGAAGCCAACCTAGAAAAAACAGCATTCCTGTATATTTTTAGTCAATTGTTTATCTTTATTGTTTTACACAAGATTTGCTCATAAACCTTCTTATTTTATGTCTTCTTAAAAGGGATAATTTGAAATTCTCAAATTCTAATTTTAGAAAGTAATATTACAGTTTTATATGGTGTCTTTTGCCTATACTCTTTTTTTTTTTTTTTTTTTTTTTTTTGAGACGGAGTCTTACTCTGTCGCCCAGGCTGGAGTACAGTGGCACCACATTGGCTCACTGCAACCTCTGTCTCCTGGGTTCAAGCAATTATCCTGCCTCAGCCTCCCAAGTAGCTGGGATTACAGGTGCCTGCCACCATGCCCGGCTAATTTTTTATATTTTTAGTAGAGACGGAGTTTCACCATATTGACCAGGCTGGTCTTGAACTCCTGACCTCTGGTGATCCACCTGCCTCAGCTTCCCAAAGTGCTGGGATTACAGGCGTGAGCGACCACGCCCGGCCCTTTTGCCTATATTCTAAGGAGCTATTAGTTGCTTTTAGAGAATTAGTTTACATGTAAAGATTAATTCTATAAATACTCATGTAAATATTAGTATAAATATATACACATATAAATATTATCTGCATATACAACTACTAAATCTATAAAGAGAGACTAATTCTGTGAACATGATATGTATGTCCTCAGTTTTAGAGGAAGCTTTATTTTGCATTTAGTTGTTTGAATCTAATCCTTGGACTTAGGGAGTAAGTAGCTTACTGCATTGCCTTTCCAATCACCCCTAAAAGAAAAAAGCACAGCTTTCCTGAAGTATAGAACCATGGGAATATTTGCAAGCATAATATGTAAGTCTCCCCAACTTTAACCTGGGTATCCTTTGTTTCAACTTCTTCTCTTTCATATGGTTTTTAAAAATATTACATACCTCAATTTTAAGGCCTGGAATGTTGTTTTTAGATAGAATTAAAGTATGTTACACACAAATTATCTTCTGTAACACTTGAAATTGGTGCCTTTAAAAACTTAATACATACCAATATGGAAATTCAAGATAGCACATTATATTTCAGAAAAAAAAATTCTTCTCTGTTAGGATTTGATGACAGTGTTTAGACTTTTCTATGTCTATTTACAGTAAAATTTTCTAGATTCATTCGTTTGGTAGCCCTGTTAAGGATATTTCATAGTCATATCTTTAGGATCCTTTAATATATCAGGTAAGTTGGTTTAATGATGGCCATGTTTTAAAATGAGCACAAAAAAAATAGACTGAGTAGTATTTGACAGCAAAATAGGGTGACTGTAGTCACCTGTGCATTTTGTGCATGAAAATTTGAAATGCAAAATTGTGCAGTTTTAAATAACTAAGAGAGTGTAATTGGATTGTTTGTAACACAAAGGATAAATGCTTGAGGGAATGGATACCTCATCTTCCATGATGTGATTATTATGCATTGCATGCCTGTATCAAAATATCTCAAAATATCCCGTAAATACGTACACCTACTATGTACCCACAATTTTTTCAAAAAGTAATAAAAAATAAAATGTTGCCCTTACTGTCTTAACATTTTTATTATGAATTTGAATATTTTTACTTGAAGTTATAACTTCCTATGTCTTTACATTCCTTGGTATGTGGAGAATTTGGAATGTCCCATACTTAATATTTTGATTTGCCACCGGGATTGCTCTGAATCTGTATTCTCCTTTATTGCCAAGTTTCTTCTTAACTGGGGGTTTGAAAATAAAAACTTCAACCTTTTTTTCTGGATACCACAGAACCCACAATATGTTACTGTTATCAGCTTACAGAAAAACGCAATGACTAATATGTGACTAACGACTGATGTAGTTGATATGAGAAAGACTAATCATATTAATGACTAATATAGGTTCATATGAGAAAGAGCAATGGGGACCTCTTTATTCCACATATGCTTATTATTCAACATTGCCAAATTTCAAAAAACCAATTGCAGCCTCCATGTGACTCAGTTGTAGCCACATTCTCCTCTTTTCCATTAAACTGCCACACAGTTCTTTTCACTTATGACCTGATAGAGCCACTCCAGGAAAAGAGAAAATTGTTTTCAGACTATTCATGTCTGTAAATTGTCATTTAACTTACTTTGTTTTTAAATTTGTATCCCTTTCAAATTTTCTGGAGCTTTGTGAAGTTACTTATTACTTAATAATCCTATCTTTGGAAAGAGTTAGTGCTGTATCAACAAGTAATCCTGAGGTAGGAATAGTCTCAAATTATGGGCCCATTCATCTTGAGATCTTTTCATTTTATATTACCGGAAAGTAAAAGCAGCTTTCCTGACATTGTAGTGTGGGTTTTCTAGTTAGATTTTTTTTTTTAACTCCTTCGCCTAGACACAACTTTACTTCATTTGAAATTAACTAATTTTTTTTGGTTTTGATTATAAATTCATATTGTTTGTTTAAATTTTCCCCTCCTAAAATGACGTTCTTATGTTATTTATTAGTGTGGAACAGTCATGAATCATTTCCTTTTTATTGTAAACTGTTGAACAACTTAGAACTTTTCTTACTCTGTTTTAAGAATAGCATGTGTAGAGTCTTTTCGGTAATCTTTTCCACTCTTTTGGAGTGTGAAAAGGTATTTTCTAGTAAAATAAGAATGAGAAAGTCCACATATTATGCATCCTCTTCTCAGAGATTATTAGTTTATAGAAGCATGTTAGGGTTTAGATAACTTGAATGCTGAGTAAAGAAACTCCTTTGTTGTGCTTTGCCAAGTGTTTCCAAAATCAGTTAGTCAGGATTGCTATTTTTGCAAAATCCCAGTTAATGCCCTCCATTAGCATGCAGCTACTGCATGCAGTAGTGTGCAGTTCTGAGAAACCCAGTTTCTTGGGTGTTTCTAATCACTATAGGATACGGTGATCACTTTTGCCAGAGGAAAGTATAATAATTAAATAGGATTTGTCCTATAGAAATATCAAAAAAAAATTTTTTGAGAAGGCTTTAGGGAGAAAAGAGATTTTTAAGTAGAGTAGGTCATTTAACAAGAAATCTGGGACCTGATTTGTTCTGCAGTTTAGCTAACAACTTCAAAAAGAAAAAGAATGAAGAGTGGCAATTTAGAACATATAGAATGTAAAAAGAAGATATGGTCTGATAAGAAATATGTTTTTAAATGTATATGTCTTAGAAAAATCAAATAGGAATTTATTATGCAAATCAACTGAAGTATGGTAATATCATTCATTTTACTTACATGAGTACAGGTCACCCCACCCCTTGCCCCAGAACCATTTTTTGATGTACTATGTTTTTTCCCATTAGATGGATTAAAGAATGAGATATATGATATATTTGTAAAAAAGCATTACAGAGACCTGTAAATCCAGACCTCTGGGTCTATATTTCACAAGAAGTTTTGGAACAATACAGAGGTTATTTTTCTTGCTACAGAGTAATATAGAATTTTGGAATGAGACAAAGATATTTTTAAAAGTTAATGAAGACTTTTATTTTTATAAACACCTACATATTCCAGAAGTTTACATTTGGCCAGCCTCCTAGTTTAAAAACTGAAGATAGGCACTAGAATCTCATTGTAATAAATCTGTTTGGGTCATTTTGGAAGACTTAATGCTCTTCCAAATTCTCATTAACCTAGTCTCCAAGGACAAGAGCACAACCAGAATGCATTAGTTACTGAACTTCTATCCCAATCTCTTTTTATAGATAGATTCTTTTAGGCCTGTAATTATTTCAAATTTTATAAAATTATTGATGTAAAAAGGGGGAACAGTTGGGTATACCTGAAAAAATGCATTTCAGGAGGGAAAGCCAATTAGCCAGTTTAGAAAACTGGCTGTATTTTGACTTGTGCATTGTCTTAGTAACGTTTTATGTTATTGTTTGACTACTTTGTAATACCTCCCCTAAAGTAAACTAACAGAACAGTCTCAAGATTTGTATATTATGACATCTGAATATGGTGTACTTTGTGATAGAAAAGGCATATAATCAAAGCCTCCCAAGAATATTTCTGAAATGTCACAATTAATATTCCTTAATGTTACTTGTATATACACTTTATTATATATGTGTTGTATATGTATTATATACTTGCATATACAGTTTATTATAGAAAAAAACAACACAAATGATAGAGGAACAAGATTTAGAATATAAATGAATCAACTGAAAGGTAATTAGACTGGAACTATTTATTAGCACTGAGCATTTCATTTGGGATCATATTACCTTTCCCCACATGCTATAGTAACACTTACTTAAATATACACAGATATCTAAGGAAAGGACCAGTAAATATTCCTGGGTCATTGTTTACTCATTTATGGTTTCATGCACCACCAAGCTTACTAGCAGCTCTTGTGATAAACAACAAAATCCCACTGGGCAAACAATAACTAATGTTTAGTGAATCCTTATTATGTGCCAGAGTTTGTTCCAAGGGCTTGTATTAATTTAACCTCTCAAAAGTGTGAGCCGGCTACAGTGGCTCAAGCCTATAACCCCAGCACTTTGGGAGGCTGAGGCTGGCAGATTGCTTGAGCTCAGGAGTTCAAGAACCAGCCTGGGCAACATGGTGAAACCCCATCTCTACTAAAAATACAATAATAATAGTAATAACTAGGCATGGTGGTGCACGCCTGTGGTCCCAGCTACTTATGGGGCTAAGGCTGGAGGATCGCTTGAGCCCAGGAGGTAGAGACTGCAGTGAGCTGAGATTGCACCACTGCACTCCAACCTGGGTGACAAAGTGAGACTCTTTCTCAAAAAAGTTTAATCTCCAACACTAGAAAGCAGATCAGTGACTTTCTGGGGCCCTTGCTGGACTGGGGATTGACTGAGGTGGGCCACAAGAGAACTTTTGGGGATGTGAATATTCTATACCTTACCTTTGTAAAGGTGAGACATAAGATACATTTATCAGAACTTACCTAATTGTATACTTAATAGGGGTACTTTTATTTTATGTAAATAATACATCATTTAAATTAATTTAAAAGAAAGCATGGCACAGAAAAAGTCTTACCCTTAAATAAAACTACTATAGTACCTTATTGTTTATCTAGGCAACTTCATAGATTTTATTATTAATATTTAGATTTCCCAAGCATTTTCTATATGGGATTTGTCCCATATAAATATCAATTTTCTTATTTTTGAGAAGGCCTTAGGCAGAAAAGAGACGAGTAGATCATTTAACAAGAAATCTGGGACCTGATCTGTTCTGCAGTTTAGCTAACAACTCCAAAAAGAAAAAGAATGAAAAGTGGCAATTTAGAGCATACAGAATGTAAAAGCAGATGTATTTTCTTTATAGAACATACCACTTTTGTTCAGTTTTCATTATTCAGTATAAACTCTAATGGAGTATGAAAAAAAGAATGTGACACTTGAATTGGTCACTTAGGCTGTCTGAGTGAGGAGAATGTTGGACCTATTGGCTTTTAATAAAAGACGATCAAATGTAATCTATCTGTGTTCTTGTTCTGCTAATATTTTTCAATGGATATCACATATATGTAACATCTGTGTTTAAATATTAAAAGAAAACAATATATGAGAGATTTATTCAGTATTTCTTTTGACCTTATTAGTCTATTAGTTTCAGAAGTGAGAATGGAATTCTAACGCATTTGCAAACATGAACCATAATTATCTGTTTCAGAAGTTACTTATGTTTCTTGCACATCTCTGGAAAATAGTTGGACCAAAATACTCCTATCTGAAAAATGCAAAGTTTATACATCTTGTCATGTATGCCTCATTAAGAGACATAGTTTTATTTAGACATTTTTCATCAGAGAGGCTAAAACTGTTCTCTGACTGGACTGCACTGAGAGCAAAATTATCAGATTTTTATTTCCTCACTTTGACTGATCAAGTTACTGACAGGGTCAGGCTTTTTCAAAACCTGAATATTTTGTTAGTAATCATTAGTGGCCTTATTTGATCTCTGTTGAGTATCCTTTTTCCAGTTCTTTTTATTGATTTAGAATTGCACAAGGAATTCTTAGAGGGGAGAGTGGAGAGACTTGAGATGTTAACCCAAAAGGCTCAATTTGTTTGTAATCATCTGCTGGATTATTGGGTTCCTTTTAGTAAGTATTGTTTTAGGCACAGAAATTTCTTGTGTTGGTTTATGTTTCTCAGTGATACCGGAATAAAATCATTAGTTTAAAAATGATAAATTGTTGAGCTTCCATACATCCCTATGTATGTTAGTAAACTCAGTAAACTAACAAAATTACCCTTCCTACATGATAAACTACCTACAATATAGCTTTGTTAATCAGATTATGGAAATTTGTCAATTTGGCAGAGACGAAGTTGCATTCTTGAAAAATTAGGCTGAAATATAAACATACTTGTTACTTCAAAAAAGTTCGAGAGTCATTCATAAATGGTTTAATGTGAAAAGAAGTCCAAATGATTATTAGGACTATATAGATGGCATCATGTTTTGTCCCTAAAAATTGTTAGGAATTAAGCAGAGACTCTGCCAGTAGAATTCTAATTTTAGTAGTATGTCAGAATACATCCACTAATTATTGCACTACTTTAAGGGTGGGTTGCAGAGGTTGGCATGCAGGTAATTGTACCCAACTGGTACCAATGGGAACAATTCTAAAACAGTTTGGGCTTAAATATATTCAATACCACTGGATGTATGACGGCTTACTTCATGACGTCCTCAGTATATGAGAGGAAAAGAGCTTATTTATAAAACAGGGAACATAATATTTTGGCATTTTATTAGTATTAGACAATAATATTGCCATAAGAAACACTATTAATTTGGAATTATAAATAGACATAACTCAGCACATGTTACTGATAGGTGAGTGCTAATTATGGAAGATGGTTAGTATTCAGACTTTGACATTATTCCAGGTGATTGTGTCAGAGAAGCTAGATTTGTACTTTACATTGGATTTGTGCTTTCAGCTATTTCTAAATGTACCATTCTGATTATTCTTGAATAATGTGCATGGATTTCCATTACTCTGTGGTCTAAGAATGGATATTGGCTTTCAAAGTTTTTATTTTAAGCAGTTATACATGCACATTCCTTTTTTAATTTTTATTTTGATTTTGAGATTTCACTACAAAATTGTTTGTTTTTTTAAAAACACAGACCTGAATGATTGTTATCTTTTTCTAAGTAGTACTCTGGAATGCTGTACAATGATAACTGCTAATGTTCATAATACTTTTGGAATGCCTCTTTGAAGATTATGTATAGAACCTACAAGCAATTTTTTTAAGTATCATAATGGTGACATTTCAGGAAAAATCCTTTCAGGTGTATATTAACTTTTGAGAATAATCAGAATGAGAATATTGATCCAATTAGTATTCTTATTCAATAATAGTTCACAAAATACTTGTTCAAATCTGTTATTGCCAGTGAAGAAAAAGGATAGAAAATTACCTACAAGACATAACTATCAAGCAATAAAATTGATTTTAAATTCACCTTGTAGTTGAAAGTAGTTGAGCAGTTGCAGCATCATTGCATAAATATATAGTCTAAAAGTGTGCACGGAAAGATAAATAACATTCATATTCATTTGAATACAGGCATACCCCAAAGATATTGCAGCTTTGGTTCCAGACAACCACAATAAAACAAATATTACAGTAAAGCAAGTCACATGAATTTTTTGGCTTCTCAGTGAATATAAAAGTTATGTTTAAAGCCAGGCCCGGTGACTCATGCCTGTAATCCCAGCACTTTGGGAGGCCGAGGCGGATGAATAGTTTGAGCTGAGGAGTTTGAGATCAACCTGGGCAATGTAGTGAGCCCTTGTCTCTACAAAACATTAAAAGAAAAATTAGCCAGGCACGGCGGCACACTCCTGTGGTCCCAGCCACTAGGGAGGCTGTGGTGGGAAGATTACTTGACCCTGGGATGTTGAGGCTGTGGTGAGTTGTGATCATGCCGCTGCACTCCAGCCTGGATGATGGAGTGAGACCCTGTCTCAAAAAAAAAAAAAAAAGAAAAGAAACGAAACTTGTGTTTACACTATACTGTAGCATATTAAGTATGCAATAGCATTATGTTTAAAAATTTGTATACCCTAATTAAGAAATAACTTTATTGCTATTAAATGTGAATGATCATCTGAGCCTTCAGAGAGTCATAATCTTTTTGCTGGTGGAGGGTCTTGCCTTGATGTTGACAGCTGCTGACTGATTAGAATGGTGGTTACTGAAAGTTGGGTGAGTGTGGTAATTTCTGAAAATAGGACAATAATGGAATTTGCAACATCAGTTGACTCTTCCTTTCATGAGAGATTTCTCTGTAGCATACAATGCTGTTTGACGGCATTATATGCACAGTAGAACTTCTTTCAATATTGGAGTCAATCCTTTCAAACCAGGTTGTTCCTTTATCAACTGAGTTTATGTGATATTCCAAATCTAAATATTCTAAATTATTGTCGTTTCAACACTATTCATAGCATCTTCACCAGAAGTAAATTTCATTTCAAAAAAACACTTTCTTTGCTCATCCATAAAAAACAATTCTTCAGTCATTCAGGTTTTATCATGAGATTGCAGCAATTCAGTCCCATCTTCAGGCTCCACTTCTAATTCTAGTACTACTTGTTATTTCCACCACATCTGCAGTGACTTCCTCTGCTAAAGTCTTGAATCCCTCAGAGTCATCCATGAGAATTGGAATTAGCTTCTTGCAAACTCCCGTTAATGTTGATGTTTTGACCTCCTTCCATGAATCACAAATGTTCTTAGTGACGTCTAGAATGGTGAACCCTTTCCAGAGGTTTTCAATTTACTTTGCCCAAATTCATAAGAGGAATTATGGTCTAGGGTAGCAATAGCTTTAGGAAGTGCATTTTCTATATAATAAGACTTGAAAGTTTAAATTGCCTCTCTATGCATGGGCTGCAGAATAGATGTTGTGTTTGCAGGCATGAAAACATTGTTCTTGTACATCTCCATCAGAGCTCTTCAGCTGGCTAGGTGCATTGTCAATAAGCAGCAATAATTTGAAAGGAATCTTATTTTTCTGAGCAGTAGGTCTCGGTAGTGGACTTAAGATATTCAGTAAACCATGCTGTAAAGAGATATGTTATCACTCAGGCTGTGTTGTGTCATTCATAGAGCACAGACAGAGTCTATTTAGCATAATTCTTAAGGGATCTATGTTTTTCAAAATGGTAAATGAGTATTGGCTTCAGATTAACGTCACCAGCTGCATTAGACCTTAACAAGGGTCCTATTCTTTGAAACTTTGAAGCCAGGCGTTGACATCTCCTCTCTAGCTATGAAAGCCCTAGATGGCATTCTCTTTCTACAGAAGGCTATTTTGTCTCCATTTTTAATCTGCTCTTTAATGTAACCACCTTTATTTATGAGCTTAGGTAGATCTTCTCGATAACTTGCTGCTGCTTCTACATCAGTACTTTCTGCTTCACCTTGCATGTTATGTTATGTTGTGTTATGTTATGTTATGTTATGTTATTAGAGACAACTTTTTTCCTTAAACTTCACAGATCAGACTCTGCTAGCATCAAATTTTTCTTCTGCAGTTTCCTTACCTTTCCCAGCCTTTATAGAACTGAAGAGAATTAGGGCCTTGCTATGGATTAGGCTTTGGCTTAAGGAGATGTTGTGACTGGTTTAATCTATCCAGATCACTCAAACTTCCTCCCTATCAGCAAAAAAGACTTTTTTTTTTGCTTTCTTATCATTTATCTGGTCAATAGTGTAGCACTTTTAGTTTACTTCAAGAATTTTTCCTTTGCGTCCACAACTTGGCTAACTGCCTGGTACAACAGGTCTAACTTTTGTCCTGTCTCAGCTTTCAATATTCTTTTCTCACTAAACTTAGCCATTTCAAGCTTTTGATTTAAAGAGATGTGTGACTCTTCCTTTGACTTGAACACTTAAAGGTTATTGTGGGGTGTTACTTGGCCTAATTTCAATAGTGTTGTGTCTCAGGGAATAGGGAGGTTTGGGGAGAAGCAGAGAGTCATGGGTATGGCCAGTCAGTGGAGCAGTCAGAACATATACAACATTTATTGATTAAGTTTGCCATCTTGTATGCAATTACAGTGGTAACATGAAAGATCATTGATCACAGATCAACATAGCACATATAATAATAATGCAAAAGTTTGAAATATTATGAGCATTACTAAAATGTGACAGAGACACAAAGTGAGCACATTCTGTTGGAAAAATATGGTCCCAATAGAGTTGCTCGACAAGGGTTGCCACAAATCTTCAATTTGTAAAAAAATTGCAGTATCTTCAAAGTGCAGTAAAGCAAAGCACAATAAAATGAGATGTGCCGGTAATAAATTCTGATAAACTTATCTGAAAATATTTTGTATTCTTACAGTATGAAATAAGATAGAAGGTATCTTACATTACAAAAAAAGTCTACTCTACCATAAGAGGCTATTGGACTTATTTCTTCTGGATTCTTCTCTTAGATAGCAATACTCACTAGCATATATATTTTTGGAACCTTGGGTGTTTTTTAACCTTCCTGATCATTAGTTATTGCTAAATGGTCTCTGAGGACATTTCTAGATCTAAAATTTTATGACTGTAATATTCTTCAGTAAAATAATGTACAATTCTCTTTTCTGCTGAATATGTGACCCTTAGTGTTTTGTAGAAGTTGCTGGCTTTTAGAAATAAACAGTTTGATTCAGACTAAATGGAGAAAAAGACACAGATTTAGTGATTCAAACTACAGAAGTAAATGACATGATTGAGGTTGGAGATGAGGTATTTACTGGAACATGCATCTGAGGAGACCTTTAATTCTCTATTGTAAGTTTGCAGATGGAGTTTATAAAAGCATTTTCTAAATTTCTGCATCCCTTATATGAAGGCATTTTAGGCATAACGAATGGTACAAACTGGAAATAGAAGATAAGAATACAGTGGTATGTTGAAGCACAGATAAGTCCTTTAGAGCCAAAACTTCTCTGAGGATTTGAGCCTGTACCCACGCTGCCTTCAGCTCAGAGGCCATGATGTTCCCTCTTTCGCATATTCATCTCCCCATGCTCCACCTCTGCAGTCCATCAGATGGCCTGTGCACGTAATTAGAAAGTCTTGCTTCACATTATTGTTATACTCGGTTGCCTATTAAAATGTAAAAATAACATGTCATTTGTCTCTTTTCATGTATGCCTCACATATTTCATGCTTTTTCTTTTCTTTTTTTTTTTTTTTTTTTTTTTTTGCGATGGATTCTCACTCTGTTGCCTAGGCTGAAGTGCAGTGGTGCCTTCTCAGCTCACTGCAACCTCCGCCTCCTGGGTTCGCATGATTCTCCTGCCTCAGCCTCCCGAGTAGCTGGTATTACAGGCGCCCACCACCACACCTAGCTAATTTTTGTATTTTTAGTAGAGACGGGGTTTCATCAGGGTGGCCAGGCTGGTCTCGAACTCCTGACCTCAGGTGATCCATCTGCCTCGGCCTCCCAAAGTGCTGGGATTACAGGTGTGAGCCACCACACCAAGCCTGTGCTTCTTCATACTTCATGTTTTGTGCTTTATCTTCCCTAAACCAGACTCCCAACACTCTTCTTCTCAGATCTTTGTACTGTTTACCTGGAAACCCACACTTTAACAACAGGCTCCTTTACCTCCTCACTTCCTCGCTGGATGTTCCCTTTACCACCTTGCTTTCCTGAGAAATGGCTCTCTGAACATGGGAACAGGCAAAGAGTTCATGACAAAGATGCCAAAAGCAATCACAACAAAAGCAAAATGTACAAATGGGATTTAATTAAACTAAAGAGCTTTTTCACAGCAAAAAAATATATATATCTCAACAGAGTAAACAAAGAACCTACAGAATGGGAGACAATATTTGCAAACTATGCATTTCACAAAGGTCTAATATCCAGAATCTTGAGGAACTTAAACAAATCTACAAGAAAAAAACAACCCCATTAAAAAGTAGGCAAAGGACATGAAGAGATGCTTTTCAAAAGAACATACATACGGCCAATAAGCATATGAAAAAAAGCTCAATATCACTGATCATTAGAGAAATGCAAATCCAAACCATAACGAGTTACCATGTCACACCAGTCAGAATGGCTATTATTAAAAAGTCAAAGAATAACAGATCCTGGCAATGGTGTGAAGCAAAGGAAATGCTTATACACAGCTGGTGGGAGTATAAATTAGTTCAGCCATTGTGGAAGCACTATGGAGATTCCTCAAAGAAATAAAAGCAGAAGTACCATTTGACCCAGCAATCCCATTAGTGGGTATATACCCCAAAGAACATAAATCATTTTACCACAAAGATACATGCACACATTTTTTGGCTTATTGGAGCGCTATTCACAATAGCAAAGACATGGAATCAACCTAAATGCCCATCAATGATACACTGGATAAAGAAAATGTGGTACTTATACACCATGGAATGCTATGCAACCATAAAATAGAATGAGATCACATCCTTTGCAGGAACATGGATGGAGCTGGAGGCCATTATCCCTAGCAAACTAATGCAGGAACAGAAAACCAAGTACTATATGTTCTCGCTTATAGGTGGGAGCTAAAATGATGAGAGCACTTGAACACAAAGAGGGGCACAACAGACACTGGGGCCTAGTGTCCATGTGTTCTCATCTCCACCCCAGAGGCTGGAGGATCAGAGGAGGAAGAGGAGCAGAAACAGTAACTATTGTGTACTAGGCTTAGCTTCTGGGTGATAAAATAATCTGTACAACAAACCCCCATGACATGAATTTACCTATAAAACTACCTTGCACATGTACCCCTGAACCTAAAATAAAAGTTTAAAAACAACAACAACAAAATAATAAAGTCACAAGGGAAAAGGTTTCACAAATTTTGGAGACAAGGAGGATTTTAAAAATTCTTTTCAGTAAAATATACTAAATAGCAACTTTAGTTATAAACGGAGCTTCGAAGTTTGTTGAATTTAAGGAACTCAGAATCTCTTAGGTTTGCTATTTTTTTTTGAAAAGCAGAAAACACCTAAACACAATGATTCCATTTTGCTTGTGATTCTTTTTTTTTTGTCCTTGCTATAAATGTTGTGTGATTTTTGATACTATAGATACTTTTACAGAAAAAAAATGCTAAATAAAAATGGTTGGAAATACCGTTTTAATTATTTATCTGTCATTCTAAAAGAAAAAAGATTCATAGTGTAACGTTTCGTCAAGTCCTTGGTATCATTTTGGAAACAGAGTTATTTCTTTGAAAGGTCAGCACCAGAGATATAAATTTAGAAGTCATTTGTGTAAAACATGATTGTCATATCCTTAAGAATACTAGAAACTTGAGGGGATGACTATATGGGGGAAAAGAATGAATGATTATGGCTGAATCTTTATCATTTCTGCTGTCACAAAGAATAAGAAGTAACAGTAAAATATAATAAAAGGAAGGGTAAGAAAAATGAAAGGACTGTCTAAATGTTACAAAATAATACAGAAGTAAAGTAGTAGGAACAAAAGCCATATTGCTATGAAAGAAGTTAACACATCCATCTTCTTTATTGTTACCTGCAAGGAAGAATTGAATTCCAATGGTTCTTGGCCAGAGATAACTTGTGTCAACTTCAGATTACTTATTCTAGCATTCAAGACCATTCATAATTTGAAATTCAGCAACCAATACTGATCTTCTATAGTCCTTCAAGCTAATGTTTGTCATCTCCCCAGTACAGATTTTGAGACCTCTATTCTATGATTGATTCTTTACTCCACTCTTTTCCTTATTTGAGTTCTACCAAGGCCCCATCTTAAGCCTCACCTAATTCATGTTGTTTTCCCTCAGTGCTTTAGTGATCAGTGTGCCACTGCTTTTGTTTTTAATCTGAACCTCCTTTAAGTTATTTATTTGCATCCTTTTGTCTTCTCAATGAGACTGTTTCCCAGTGAGCATTTCCAGGGCAAGATCCATGTTTCTTATTTGCTGCTTAATTCATTGAGCACTCTCAAGCTTCAATACATTATCAAAAATGAGTAATTTGGAATAAGCTATCCCTAAGGTACTCATCAGAGCTAAAGTGCACTAGATCTTGAATGTTCCATATGTAGTAAATCCTATAAAACATTTTACTATATCTCAGGAAAAATTAAAGCATACTTGGTTAACCTGGTTACAGCAAATTCTTGATCATTTATAATCAAAGAAAGATTCATGTTCTCACCAATATCTGTTCATATATTTCCCATAATAAAAGGACCTGGTATGTTGAATGCATACAAATGCTGTTTTGCTATTAATAGTTTTGTGATAAAATTATAACACCCTTATTTTATCAGTGCAATCTTTTCAGATGTAAATATGCTATTCATTTCATTGACTTGATAACTCTGTTGGTGCTCAGTATATATAGCAGCGGGCCCTGTGGTTCAGTCCAGACCTTACCACCTATTAGCAGTATGAACTCATCCATGGCTTTTAATCTTACTGAGTTCATTTCTTTATCTGTTAAATGGATAATAACGCTGCCTTCTTCACTGGGTTGCTGACAGAATTGAGATAATCCATGTAAAGTATGAAGCCTAGTGCCTGACACACAGTGCTAGATACAGTGATTAGTCACTGTAATAAGGTATTTGTCAGATTTAACAATGCCACAAGAGCAAAATCTCTGCAGTTTCTACATGTTAATTTTATGGGTGCTATTTCTGTTAACTTTTAAAACTATTTGCACCTAGTATTTTATGTGGTATTTTGATCATAAAATAGTAGGTTCTTTTCATAGTTATGTAGAATTGAATTGGCTAACTTTTCAGTGTTCCACTGCTTATAATTTTATAGTGACAAAGTGGGTTCAAATTGGAACTAACTATCCCTTACGTGGCTTTCTTTTATTATATGATGCAAGATGTTTGTATCACAAAATGAATTCAGAATGCCTGTCTCTAAATCTTTAGGAGTCAAATCAGAGTTAACTACCAGGTAGAGAAAAGTCATGAAACTAAAACTGATATATAGTTTCTAAGGGATACTTCTAAAATAAACTTTTGTAAATGATAAGGTATCCCGTACACCATTTTACTACCTATGCCTATTCCCAGATTTCACTTAAGAAACATTATAAATTTATAGCCTGACCACATTGTGTCCTAAACATTGAAGGCAAACCATATTGTAGGATTTCATTGTAACCACAGAGAAATTGTAACAAGCGCAAAACCGCAGAACCAAGTAAGTAGTAGATCCGGGAATAGAATTGAGAAGGCTCTGATTCCTCCTCACATACTGAGACCACAGGGTTCTGCTCCTTCTGAACATAATGACAGCTCATCCAATGTTTCTAGACCATCGGTATGTGATACATTAGGAGCAAACCATACAGCACTCTCCAAAGGCTCACAGTCTTTACTTTCTAAAGGCCTGCTTGGAAACCAGAGAAGCAGGAGGAGCCATTACAAGCACCTCATGATTATTGACTGATATTTGTGTTTGGGGTACGTAGTTGCTATGACGAAGTTTGCTTCTCTGCTAGGTTATAAAAATGTAATTTGTAACCATAGAAATGGTTTTACCAGTTTCTAGTAACATTTTTATAATTAGTAATACAGCTAGCTAAAGTGTTTCCTTGGAGGATGAATGGCATCATACATAAAAGGAGTAGAAAAAGTTTATGTTCCCTTCAAGAATTGACCCCACTATCCCATTTTACTTTTAAATTGTTGCTTCTTTTTGTCTTTAGTGATTTACAGAGCACTGAAATGGTTGTTTTAAATATTTTGTCTTGCAATATTGTTGCTGTTTGGGGAATGAATTTGCCAACCTCTTCACTGTGTCATGCTAGAAGTAGACTTATTTTTATTACTATTTTATATGGATAAAAATTGCTTGTATTTCCCAACATTTTACCATTTTATTATACATAGACCTTTTAAACTGGTATTATTTTTGTTCTTTCTGAAATATGCGTTTTAGAAGTTTCTTTAGTAAAAGTATTTTGATTTTTATTTATCTAAAGATGTCTTAATTTTATTTATTTTTAATTTATTTTTATTATTATACTTTAAATTCTGGGGTGCATGTGCCAAATGTGCAGGTTTGTTACATAGGTATACATGTGCCACGGTGGTTTGCTGCACCCATAAACCCATCGTCTACATTAGGTGTTTCTCCTAATGTTATCCCCCCCAACCCCCCACCCCCAAACAGGTCCTGGTATGTGATGTTCCCCTCCCTGTGTCCATGTGTTCTCATTGTTAACTCCTACTTATGAATGAGAACATGCTGTGTTTGGTTTTCTCTTCTTGTAATAGTTTGCTGAGAATGATGGTTTCCAGCTTCATCCATGTCCTGGCAAAGGATATGAACTCATCCTTTTTATGGCTGCATAGTATTCCAGAGCATATATGTGCCACATTTTCTTTATCCAGTCTATCATTGATGGGCATTTGGGTTGGTTCCAAGTCTTTGCTATTATGAATAGTCCTAGAATAAACATACATGTGCATGTGTCTTTATAGTAGAATGGTTTATAATCCTTTGGTTATATACCCAGTAGTGGGATTGCTGGGTCAAATGGGATTTCTGATTCTAAATCCTTGAGGAATCATCACACTGTCTTCCACAATGGTTGAACTAATTTACACTCCCACTAACAGTGTGAAAGCGTTCCTATTTCTCCACATCCTTTGCAGCGTCTTGTTGTTTCCTGACTTTTTAATGATCACCATTCTAACTGGCATGAGATGGTATCTCATTGTGGTTTTGATTTACATTTCTCTAATGACCAGTGATGATGAGCTTTTTTTTCACATGTTTGCTGGCTGCATAAACCTAACTGTTGAAGAATAGCTTTGTCTAGGATGACAGTTATTTTCTCTTAGCCCTTTGAGTATGTTATTTACCTGCCTGTGGCTTCTATTGTTACTATTAAATAATTTTTAAAAATCTGTAGATTTTTAAATGGCTATAGAGTACTTATGTGCCAGTCATTGCATTGAGCACTTAACGTTTATCACTTCATTTAATCCTGCTAACAACCTTATGGTAATAGGCTGTTACTATTCTCATTTTTCTGATAGGAAATCAGAGGCACAGAACAGTTAAGAATGCACAGTATGTAAGGAGGACTAGATTGATCCCAGGAGCTCTGACTCCAGAGCCTATGCTCTGTAATAAACCAGTATGCTAGCCAAGTAAATACTTGTAAACCAGTATGACAGCTTGTAAACCAGTATGACAGCCAAGTAAATACTTAAAAAGAAGGATAAAAGATGGTTAACAGTACTAAATATTAAAATTACTATAAAGCTGTAGGAATTAAAGCAGGGAGGTATTCTTTTCTTTATAGATTAGTAAGATAATCATTATTGTTAGACTATATTACTGAGCAGTACCGATGTGGTATACCTGTGTGCCTGTGTCCTCATCTATTAGATGAGAATAATAATAGTATTTACTTCATAGAGTGGTTGTGAAGAGTAAGTGTGCATGTGTAATATCTTATAAAGGAAAACGTATTTGTTGTCATCAGCAGTAGTAGAATAAAATAAGAAAGCACAGAAACAGACCCTAGTATGTATCAGAATATAGTATCTAAATATAGGTGATGAGGAGAAGGATGGACTGTTAAATAAATGGTGCTGGCATAGTTGGGTGATTATATAGAAAACAGAAATTTTGGTATAGCTTGCTTTTTTAAAATCTATGTCCTAACAGTAAAAGTATACCAGATTTAGAGGTTAACTATTTTCTAAATCTATAATATAATTAGAAGAAATTTTTCATTAATAGTTAAATAAATATATGTAGAGGAGACTGTTGTAAGCATTTCATCGAAGGAGAAACCATAAATAAAAGGATTGAAAGATCTAACCACATAAAAATTTAAAATTTATTTGTGAAAACAATTAGGAACACTGTCTAAATAATTAATGGTACAGTGTACTACATTAGAAAAACTATTTGCAACATATGTAACAGAAGGTACTATTCTTATGAAATAACAAAGAAAACAACTATAGCAATAGAAAAATGAGGGGATTTAGGATCTCCTTCAAACATTTATCATTTCTTTATGTTGGGAACATTCTGAATCTTCTCTTCCAGCTATTTTGAAATACACCTGATTTTATCATTACATATTGATGCATGTATCAAAACGTCGTATGTACCCAACAGATATGTACAACTATTATGTATCCATAATAATTAAAAATTTCAAAGATAGCAGTTTAATTAGAAAAGGAAAATCAAAGAAAGTGATGCTGCTTAAAGACATAACCTAAAATAAGAAATGTGTTTTTATACCAGCACCAAAGATGGATAAAAGAAGCTGGTGACTCTAGACTTTTATGGGCATAATAAAGTAATAAAAATGAAAAAAAAAACAATAGAAAAATGAACAAATGAACATATAATCTTACAGAAAGAATTACAAATGACGAATAGACAGATAAAGATGCTAGGCTACACTAGTAATAAAAAGAAATAAATAAAAAGTTAATACCAGCTTTCACCTATGACTTTTATAGTAATTTAGAAAGATAGTCTACCCAGGATAAATATATAATTATATATAAATTAACAAAATTGAAGGGAAATAACAGACTTACAGAGTTTTTTTTTTTTTATTGTATCAGAAGGAAAAGAGAGAAAACTCATCTGCCTTGTGATATCAGGGGGTAGTGGTTTGAGACTGTCCTTGAATTAGAATGTTGACAAGAACTGAGAAATGAGTGCAAGGTTTAACATTCTCTGTTATGAGACGTTTGACATCGGGGGAAGAAGTTAAGTAACTATAGCTTTGATTTTGTCATAGTCAAGGGAGGTGGTTTTAAAATCAGGTAGTCCTGAAAATGCTTGGGGACAGGAAAGGACCAGTGGTAAACGAGAAATTGGAGTTGTTAGTATAGAGAGGTGCAGTTGATTCAGTAAGGTCCATAGGGAGATTCAAAACAAGGAAGCAAAAATCCTTCTCACAAGTTGAGGAAGAAAATAGAAATAAAAGTACAAAATATTTTAATGTAGGGGGAAACTGAGAAGGTTAATATTATTCTCTCTAGCATTGATCTTAGTGACGTAGTGACTGGTAAGAGACTTGGGAGAACAGGAGAATAAAAGAAGGTTTGTGAAAGCTGCTGCTGTGGTCTAATCATTACTATTACATGTTAAGTTGTGTATGTTGAAATGTAGTTGCCATTGTGAAAGTATTAAGAGATGGGGCCTTTTGAGAAGTGATTAAGCCATGAGGCCCCATCCTTCATGAATGTTTTATCAGTGCCGTTATAAAAGAGACTGAAGAAAGCATGTTTACCCCTTCTCCCATGCAAAGATGTAACAAAAAGGCACTATCCATGGGGAAAAGACCCTCACCAGACACGGAATCTGCTGACACCTTAATCTTGGACTTTCAGCCTCCAGAGCTGTGAACAATAGATTTTTATTGTTTATAAATTACCCGGGCTGAGGTATTTTGTGATTGCACCTGCTTTGGAGATTGTGTTGTGGATCAGTAACAGATGAAAACAAATATTTCAGGATATTATTGAGATCCTGGCTGAGATTCAATAGCATTGATTTATGTGCTATCTTAATAGAAAAGGAGATTCGGAATGATGGAGAACAAGGGGACAAGGGTGTCTAAGGAGACAGCCAATACACTGTTTCGATAACTGTCTTTGCATACAGAGATGAAGCTAGATGGGAGAAATGGAAGGGCCACAATGAAGATCTGACTGTATCTTTCACTACACCCTTACATTTACTACCACGTTATAGCCAAACAGGGCTTTTAAACTATTTTTTTAAACACTTTTTCTTTTTTATCTTTCACCTCAGTTATTTTGCTTCTGTTTTTCCTCAGCTTATAAAACCCTACATCTCTACTTTTGAAATTATAACTATTCATTAAAACTCAGTTCATTGGTTGCTTTGTCTTTGATCACAGCCAGAAGTGATATCTGTCCTCGGAACACCTATCATTCCTTGTTTATACCTCTTTTATATTACTTTTTATTTACTTCAAAAATTTTTGTTTCTACTAAAAGTTAAATTCCTTAAGGAAAGGGAACATATTTTGGTCATTTTGTGTTATTTCACGGTGCCAACACAATGCCTTTTCTGTAGTAAGCATGTAGTAAATATTTGTTGAACAGATATTATATTACATATTTATACTTAAACAGCAAGACAGAACCTTTAAAAGGAAATATGTTTTCCTATTTCTATGGGCTAATTTTAAAAGTTTATTTTTAAATAACATTTTATTAGCCTCTTCTAATATGAATGTTTGTGTCCCGTAGGTACGGCATGAATTGCCTTATTCAGTTTGAAGACTTTGCCAATGTGAATGCGTTTCGTCTCCTGAACAAGTATCGAAACCAGTATTGCACATTCAATGATGATATTCAAGGTAACAACATTTTCACTGCATATGGATCAATAACATGTCAGAAATTAGTTCATAATTTTAATAATGATTCAAATTCAATCAATATATGCTGAGTACCTTTCAAATTCCAGGAAGTATGCTTGCTGATGTCATGTACTATTTCTCATCTAGTTGCATATATTTGAGAAAAGTACTCTCTGACTCTATAATATACCATATTATCCATTAGCTAGAAAATAAGCTCCAAGAAATCTGACAAAATCCCTGGTGATTATGGCTAAACAAAGAAGGAAATGTATGAGACCATATTATTCATTGTTTAAAAATAAAAGTGAATATACTTCTCTCTTCAGACTATCTTAGGCATAATTTTTATGCTTTACCCCAGCAGGAGCTGCATTTTACTATTTGTCTTTGATTGTAGATGCTTGGCTACCTGCTTTTGTCTAAGCTGCCAAATTTTTTCCTCTTTAAGTTCTAGTTTTTTAATCCTCTCCAGATCCATGCAGAGCCCACCCCCAATACACGTCTTATTATGAGAATCTTAGGGATTGGAAGGTAGGGGGAAAGCACAGGTAGATGTGCTGAGGAGAAATACCATAAAGAGTTTTTGCAAATTGAAATAAGATTGGAAATGGCTTCCATTTCACTAATTCCAATGACTGTTTTTCAGTGTTTATCTTACTTGAATTTTCAGCAGCATTCCACATTCCACATTGTTGACTCACGTTGTTTCTTGAAATACTCTTTTTTGTTGGCTTCCATGTCACGGCATTCTGCTGATTTCTTCTTACCTCTTTGGCTATTTGCCTTTCCTTTTTCCTTTCCTGTCTAGCTATTAAATGACAAAACACTTCATTTTTAAATGACCTGCTCAGTGCCAGGTCCTTTTCTTTGTGTTCTGCTCTATGTTCTTAGGTATATACTCCAAGTCCACACATTCAGTTAGCAAATTTATATTGCCAGTTCAGACTTCTTTGTATTCCAGGTCTATATACCCATGTCTTTATTTAAAATCTCCTCTTAGGCACCTGCAATCCCAACACTTTGGGAGGCCAAGTCAGGCAGATCGCTTGAGCATAGGAGTTCGAGACCATCCTGGGCAACATGGCAAAACTCTGTCTCTGCAAGAAAATATAAAAATTAGCCTGGCATGATGGTGTGTGCCTGTAGTCCCAGCTACTCGGGAGGCTGAGGTGGGAAGGATTGGGTGCCTTGAGCCCAGGAGGTCAAAGCTGCAGTAAGCCATGCTCATGCCACTGCACTCCAGCCTGTGTGACAGAGCGAGGCCCTGTCTCAAACAACAACAACAGCAGCAGCAGCAATAACAACAAAACTCCTGTTGGATATCTCAGTTATCTCATACTTAACCTGCTCCCAAATCAAACTCTTATTTCCTCACCAAACCTGACCTTCATCCAGTGTTCTCATTTTCAGTGAATTGCTGATAGCTCCCTCTTCAGCTTTCCCGCCAAATACAGTCTGTCACTAAACCTTTCTCATTTCCTGTCATCAAAATCTGTGTTTTTCGTAGAGTTCTCCTCATCACCCTAGTGTAAATTACTATCATCTAAGTAATCTATACACATTTACTCTTGCTTCCCTTTCTTATATGTTTTCTGCATAATATCTCTACAGTTTGTCAGATGTAGATCTAAGTGCTGAGGTTTTTGTGGTGAACAGAGATAGTTTTCTTTTTGCTATAGAAATCTGATCTTATTATTTCTTCCTCAAAATAATTTGATGGATTTTCATTGTACTTAGGATGATGGGTTTTCATTGTACTTAGGATGAAGATGAAAATCCTGAATGTGGTCAAAATGCGTGGTCTGACCCCTGTTTCTCTCTTCAGCCATTCTAGCCACACATCCCTTCTCATGTCCTGAAATGATCTAAAGAATTAAACATGAAGGAGTTGGGAGAGTTGAACTAAGGAGTTGGTAGGTTGGCTCGGGTAGGTTTGCATTTGGAAAGATTACACTGTCTTCAGTCTAGAGAACAGGACTGAATTGGAGAACAGGACTGAATTTGAAGGCTATTGCTGAAATCCATGATGATGGCATCTTGCTCTAAGAAAGTGCTAATGAAGTTAGAAGTAGACAGATAATTAGTTGTTGATAGTGAAGGTGAAGAAGGATCCAAGGATGGAGCCTAGGCTTTTGCCTCGAAGAACTAGAAGAATGGCAGGGCAGAAACTGAAATGGATAAAGTAGGAAACACTCTTACATGTAGATGTTAAGAGCATGGACTATAGAGTCATACTGATTTGCTTCGCCCTTTACTAGCTATGGACTTTGACCAATCTACATAACTTCTCTGAGTTTAATTTCTTACCTATGGCAGAAAGTTACATAACAGCTTCTATTTTTTTCTTTGAAACAATAGATCAGAAGTTTGAGGAAAACAAAAAATATATGTAATAGTCTCCAATTTTTCTTTGAAATAACAGGATTGGAAGTTTGAGGAAAATTTAAAAAAAAAACAGATCTGAAAGAACTATTGTAGAGAACTAGAGAGCCAACGGATTATGAAACATAAAAGGATTCAGTCAGCGGACACTGCAGATTTAGTTGAAATTAATATCGTAAATGTATCATGATGCTGGCTGAGCAGCTTGAGTTCAACAGTTCAGGAAGAGGCAAGGCCACAGTGAACAGCTGGATTCATCTATGTTAGATATTTTATTGTATTTGTGCAAAGAAAGGACAATGGGATAAGAGCTAAGGTTAAAGTGATGACCATGACACTAAGCTGGATAGAGAAGGAAGTGAAGATAAAAAGACTGTTAGATGGGGGAAAGGCCTTGACATTCCAGTAGGGTTGAAGCATGGGTATAATAAGGATGATTGAATAAGAGACCTGGGAAGATAGGAGACTGTAGATCACGAGTAAAGTATTCTAATGTAGTACTTTCAAGGTTGGTTCTGAGTGATGGCAAGCACCAAGATGAAATTTAGAAGGAAGTCGGCCAAAGTGGAATAAAGGTGAATGCTACTGGAAATGAGATGATCAAAGAAAATTTAAATGTAAAATGGGGATGATAATGTTTCTCTCATGGAGTTTACATTGCAGACAAAATAATTATTTGTAGAAATATCCTATAAACTGAAAGGTACTTTATAAATAATAATTTTTAGGCCAGGCACAGTGGCTCACACCTGTAATCCCAGCACTTTGGGAGGCCAAGGTGGGCGGATCACGAAGTCAGGAGTTCGAGACCAGCCTGGCCAATATGGTGAAGCCTCGTCTCTACTAAAAATACAAAAATTCGCAGGGCATGGTGGCGCATACCTGTAGTCCCAGCTACTAGGGAGGCTGAGGCAGAAGAATCACTTAAACCCGGGAGGCAGAGGTTTCAGTGAGCCAAGATCATGCTTTGCAGTGTAGCCTGGGCAATAGAGTGAGACTCCATCTCAAAAAAAAAAAGAAAAAGAAAAAAGAAAAAATATATACATAAAATAATTTTTTAAATTCACTGTGCTTAAATATTTAGTATTGCAGCTATATACATTTAATGACTTTAAAAATCCTGAGTCTTTATTTCTTTTGAGATACATGAAAGTAATTGGTCAAATCTTTCTTTTCCCCAAATTCTTTGTGATGTTAATAACATTGTTCCTTCAGTGCCAACTTTCATGACAAAACCTGCTTAAGTTATATAAACTGTATTTTATTATTTTTTATTAAATTTCTTTTTGAGTATTTATAAAAAGTGGATATTTATAGGATTTCAGAAATGGAATAATCTGGAAATTTCCAGGTGTTAAGAATTGTGAGCTATAGAAAGACAGCCTGATTTTAATGTTATTTGCATTAGTCTATTTTCACACTGCTACAGAGAATTTACCTGAGACTGGGTAATTTATATAAAGGAAAGAGGTTTAATTGACTCACACTTTCTTATGGCTGGGGAGGCCTCAGGAAACTTACAATCATGGTAGAAGGCAAAGGGGAAGCAAGCACCTTCTTCACAAGGCAACATGAGAGAAGGAAGAACTTCCAACCACTTATAAAACCATTAGGTCTCCTGAGAACTCACTATCACAAGAACAGCATGGGTGAAACCGCACCCATGATCCAATCACCTCCCTCCTTCAACACATGGGGACTACAGGTCCCTCCCTCAATATGTGGAGATTACAACTCAAGATGAGATTTGGGTGGGGACACAGAGCCAAACCGTATCAGTATTGCATACTAACTTGAAGATACCATGTATAGTAATGATAAAGTGCCTTTGGTACTACAAATACATGCTTTGTAGACCAGTGTTTTTAAGTCACTTGTCAATTCATTTTGCAGTGTTCTCTAAAACAGCCGCCAGTAAACTGTTGAACAAAACTATAGAATTCCTTTAATATTGTATATCTTCTGATTTTGTGGGTCTCATGTAAATGTCCATACAAAGTTAAAGACCAGTATTAAATAATTTCAAATCATCATGCAGAGTTAATAGGAAACAGAGTTCAGTTTAAGAAAACGAATGCTAAATTCAAATTATCAAACAAAACAAGCAATTAGGGTCAGGATTTCTATCCATCAAGGCCAGGAATTTAGAGGTCAGGCTCTGGGGTACATCAGAATTAAAGTCTGGAGCACAGGATATCAGAAGCAGGAGCCAAGCCTATGTCAAGAGCCGTGCATGAAGGAGCCCTGAGGATCCATAGCAGAATATTCCCCCCAAGCAGTTCACCACAGTAGAGGCGTTAAATAAGTAGTTTTTCACCATGACTAATTTGGCCTAAAATATAATCTGCACATATAGAGTCTATTTATTTCCATATATGGATTTTAAACTATTACTGCCTTAGGAAACAAAAAGATAAGTTTGAGAAAAATATGTCTAATCTGTGACTAGAGAAAACCTTTGGCAAGTTATTGGGGTTCTGACTAGAAGTGACCAAACCATTTTGTGAGCGTCATATAAAATTGTGCCTTTATGACACATTTTCTCCGTATGATTCTTTTTTACCTTTTTAACCTTATATTCTTACCATTATGCCCACAGATGTAATACTTTCCTCTCTGCAGGCACAGAAATTGCATTCCAGTGCCAACAAAAATAATTATCTAACCATTACAGCCTTACCATGTAAATAAGTGTGTTTACACTGGACCCTTGGGTGGACTCTTTTCTTTTTTTTTTTTTAACAGATGTATTATTTAAAGATATGATTTATGAAAAGTATTTGATGAAAATTACATATACTTAGAATTCTACTAAGTTACTTATCTAAAATAACTTTAATAATATAGATTTTGGTTCAAAATGTATTTTAGATATGAATGCATTCTCATTATAAATTATTTTAAACTGGAAAAAATGCACAAATTGAATCTATTAAGAAATTGGCCATGTAATTATATAATCTGAAGACAATCAGAATTCAGCAAATTCAGACTGAAAAAAATAAGGTTTCAAGCTCTAGTCATTTAAAGTAAGTTAAAAAAGAAATTTTTCTTTTCATAATAGCCTCTGGAATGGCTACTCTGTAACATGACACTCTAAATATTGCACATAGAAATTTTTGTCATAATAAACTAGTTTGACTGTTAGTATTTTTAAAAAATACATTTAATATATTAGGCTACATTGTTGTAAATATAGTGAAATCTTATACTGAATGCTTTGATAATTGAAAAGATCAAAATCACAAAAGAATGCCATGGCCAGTAAACATATTTTTGGAGTTTAGCCTTACTACTAAGTTTTTAAAAATTTATTAAACAGCAAGTGAGAAACTGATTTTCTGTAACTTCAACCTCTTTCTCTCTATTGCCTTCTTCCCCTTAGTCTATGACCATAGACCATATTTAAATTGCTTTAAGTCTTAAAATTATTGCCTCAATTCTAATTTCTTCCCTCCCGCAACCTGTGTCCTTCTTCCCTTAAAAACTTAAAAATAAGATATTTCCTTCAACTTTGTTTCCCTCCCACCTCATCTCCATCCTCACCCCATTCTTCCTTTTCTTATCTAAGCTTCTCCAAGGAGTACTCCACACCTGCTCTCCCTGTTCTTCACCTTTTATTTCTTCCTCAGAATACTGCCATACATCCTCAGCCCTAACATGCATGACACTAAAAACAGCTCTCTGATAGGTCACAAGTGATGTGATTGCAAGATCCAATAGCAATTTTTCATTTCCTTTCTTGATTGACCTTTGTTCTTTGTTACTACTTCTCTCTGTTTTCAGGTAACTATATGCTCTCTTACTTTCTCTTACCTCTTTGACCATTTTTTTTCTGTCATCTTCCCCATATCACATTTTTCTGCCCTCTATTCCTTAAATGTCCATGTTCATTTAGGTTCTGTCCTTTAGTCACTCACTCTGAATAATGTTATCATTCCTCATGACCTCAATGCAACTACGTTTTAAAATACTAAATATTTATCTGTGGTGCAGATTATATGTAACTATTTCTTGATATTGCCACCAGAGTAACACATAACAGGAAGCACAAGCTTTGTGCAAAAGCTCAAAATTGAACCTCCTAAATCGTTTACATACCCCCAGCCTCAAATCTCTCAAACCCATCACCCACCACTATTCGCTGAACCATCTGCTACCTATAATATAATTATATATAGCCATATATACCTATAGGTACTATTAGTATATAGTAGAAGGCCCTACATAATCTGACCCCAAAACTTCTCTAGCCTCATATGACTTTGCATTCTAATAATTTGTGTTTGCTTCAGCAGCACTGCACTACTCACAGTTTCACATGTGTTTTATGTTCTCTCTCCTTTTATGTTTTGGAAGGCTGGTTATACAGATGGAGCTTGTATTCTGAATCTTTACTGTAAGGTGACTTGGTTGGGCCATTTCCTTAGGTAATCTTCCTTTTCAGTCTCTTTGGATTCTTTCTCTTACGCTGCTGAGATTCCACAGAAAAGATTTTTCCAATCTCTCTCCTGATACTACCTTTCTGCCAGTGTTCTTTGAGTTAAGTAGAAGACTGGAGGGTCTCTGTATTGAGTATGCAAACTTTCAATTAATCTTATTTCCAATATGGCATCCTTGTCCTCAATTATGCCTGGTGTCTTATATTCCAGCGACCCTTTCCAGAAAATGAGCCTCAAGCTTTCTTTCAAAATTCCAGAGTGTGGGGAAATTGGCTATCTTCTAGAAGGAGAGGGAAGCAGATCTGGGTTTTAACTGATATATATATCAGTTAAATATATATGTATGATATATATATATATATTTTATTATTATTTTTTAATTTTGAGACAGTATCTTTTCCTGTTGCCCAGGCTGGAGTGCAGCAGTGCAGTCATAGCTCACTGCAGCCTCAAACTCCTGGGTTCAAGTGATCCTACTGCCTCAGCCTCCCAGGTAGCTAGGAATTCAGGCATGGACCGTCACACCCAGCTAATTTTTTAAAAAGGTTTTTTGGGGGTAGAGATGGGTCTCTCTATGTTGCCCAAGCTGATCTCAAACTCCTGGATTCAAGCAATCCTCCTGCCTTGGCCTCCCTAAGTCCTGAGGTTACAGGGCATAAACCTCTGCTCCCCAGCCTTCTTAGCAGATTTTTGACCAGCTTCCTATTTTCACCCTCTCCTTTAAACCACTTCCAGAGGCATTTGGTGCTGCCTATACCTGGGTTTTTGAGAGTTTTGCTGTATCAGTCTGGTCACTTATTCCCCACTGCTGGCCAACAATTCAGCTTTCTCAAGTCTGCTAAGTCAGTTTGCCATTTGCTCATTTAGAAGCCTGTCAGCTTCTAAAATATTGTTGCTACCCTTTTCTCTTAGTCTTTTTAATTTTTTTTCTTTTCAAAAAAGCAGTTTTCTATTGTTTTAGTAGAGTTTTTTGGGGAAAAGAATACTAATTGTGTGTTCAATCTTCCATTTTTCACAGGGAGTCATCCCTGCCTCCATGTCTTTGCATATGCTTTTCCTACTCATTGTGTCCTCCCGTCTGAGGTTCTGAAACTCTTACATTAATCTTTCAATACTGTGTTCAGGGAGTATGCACTCTCAATGCCTTGACCTTTGCCTAAATTCACCCCCCCCCCACTACTTCTAGTTCTTGTATTTTACCCAATCTATTTAGTAGCACACGAAGATTATAATTATTTGATTACATATTGATTTTCCTTACTAAATAGATATGTAATTTTTTTTTTTTTTTTTTTTTTTTTTTTTTTTTAACACGGAGTCTGGCTCTGTCTCCCAGGCTGGAGTGCAGTGGCGCAGTCTGGGCTCACTGCAAGCTCCGCCTCCCGGGTTCACGCCATTCTTCTGCCTCAGCCTCCCATGTAACTGGGACTACAGGCGCCCGCCACCACGCCTGGCTAATTTTTTTTTTTTGTATTTTTAGTAGAGATGGGGTTTCATCGTGTTAGCCAGGATGGTCTCGATCTCCTGCCCTCATGATCCACCCGTCTCAGCCTCCCAAAGTGCTGGGATTACAGGCGTGAGCCACCGCACCCGGCCTTATATATGTAATTTTAACTGGATTTCACAAATTATTGCATTAGTAGAGGCTATTCTTTGATAAAAGGTGAGACTTTTATTTAACAACCATATGTTGTTATGTTTATGTTTATGTTAAAGTTATAAGTTTCTAAAATGTTAAGAAAGATTCGATCTGTTTAGTATCTTGCTAACAGGGTTAAGTCCTCTTTAAAACTGATAGTACAGGTGGGGCTCGGTGGCTCATGCCTGTAATCCCAGCACTTTGGGAGGCTGAGGTGGGCAGATCACCTGAGGTCAGGGGTGTGAGACCAGCCTGGCCAACATGGCAAAATGCTGTCTCTACTAAAAATACAAAAGTTAGCTAGGCATGGTGGTGGTCACCTGTAATCCTAGCTACTAGGGCAGCTGAGGCAGAAGAATCGCTTGAATCTAGGAGGCAGAGGCTGCAGTGAGCCAAGATCGTGCCACTGCACTACAGCATGGGCGACAGAGCGAGAGACGCCGGCTCAAAATAAAAATAAATAAAATTGATAGTACGAAGATAAACCTAAGCACACATTCTGTCTGATTTATAAAAAGCTTAGTTTTAAATCCTAAAGTAAAAGTTATTATGGAATAATTTATTGTAAAAATTTACAGTTTTATTAAATTTCAGTTTTCTACATGTATTCCCTTCTCTGCAATGAAATTTAAATCAAAGTAGTACCAGGCCATGTACAAGAATCATGTTCAAGTTAAATTTTTGATAGTGCTAAAAATATCTTTCTGATTTTATTAATTCTATAAATGGAAGATTAGTGTTTACATTATTTTCTCAGGAAATATGAAATACATCTTTAGGCTGGGTGCGGTGGCTCACGCCTATAATCCCAGCACTTGGGAGGCCGAGGCAGGCAGATCACGAGGTCAGGAGATCGAGACCATCCTGGCTAACATGGTGAAACCCCGACTCTACTAAAAATACAAAAAATTAGCTGGGCGTGGTGGCGGGCACCTGTAGTCCCAGCTACTTGGGAGGCTGAGGCAGGAGAATGGCGTGAACTCGGGAGGTGGAGCTTGCAGTGAGCAGAGATGGTGTCACTGCACTCCAGTCTGGACGACAGAGCAAGACCCTGTCTCAAAAAAAAAAAAAAAAAAAAAATTGAAATATATCTTTAAATATAATGTGTGAACTTAACACATTTTGAGTTTTGAGTGATCTAGCATAACCATATGAAAATAAGGCACCAAATAGTTAGGATATTTTAGATTATTTTGTGTCTGACTGTAAATGTCCAATTCTATGTAAATAAAAATAATAATACAAATACAGTGACTGCTGATGATGCTTCAACTGGTTAAATCTTATAGAAACCCTTAAAATCATAGACTCTCACAGTTGGAAGACAGCTTAGAGTTCCTCAGATCCAAACTTCTGGCCAGTTTACTTCAAAAGAACCCAAGACAGAGATAGCTTGAGCTACTATTTCTGCGTAACTTCTTATTTAGTAAGTGGATATCTATACCTCTCTTTCTAATTTAAATTCTCTTTCATCTGTTTTATTACTCTAGTGAATATATCTTGCATGGGGAAAATATCATTCTAATCATGTCATGATATATTCTCTACATACACTAGCCATATTTTTGCATAGATTTTCACTTTAAATAATGTATAGAAGAGTGACTTTTTCATAATATATGACGTAGCACAGTTCATAATTATTGCAGTAGTGACTCTAAATTGCATGCATTTTATTTTTGTAGTACACATTGTGATCCTAAATAAAAGACACATATGGGATAAACAGGCCTTTAACAATTATTATTTATTGTGTTCTTATTTATGACTACCTAATTATGCAAGAAAGAAAGATTGAATAGAACAAATTTACTGATAGTGAAATGTTGAATATCTTTGATACTTGACATCCTTAATGCTTCATCATTGTGTTCACTCATCAAACCTAGTCTAATCTTTGTTTTAACCATAATGTTAAATAAGGGTATTTAATGTTTAGCTAGGCTTTACTACCCAGCTGAGTGATGTAGGAAACATTGTAAGTAGAACATTAACTTAGAGGAGTAAAGTATAGATACAGCTGGAAAGTGCCGCAAGAAGCTGCTGCTTTATTTCAGGCATAAGCCATAAAGAAGTTGATCTGTGTAATTACACTCAAAGCAAGAGAACTGCTCTGTGATCTGTGAATGCTTATATGGTAAAGTAATATAATTGGAACTGGTGAAGTTTTTATGCCTATGAGACATGATGAGGAAAATACAATTTTTATCTTAAAGAAATGTTGCATTGGTTTTGTCTAGCACCTTTGGGATCCACAGTGATTGCCATAGGTAAAAAGTCTATTAAATAATGCAATATAATTAGATTTTAATTGCTATTAACATTAAATTCCAAATGTATCAAAAATATGAGCACCAATACCATCATCAGCAATAATTTACTCTGTGCCTTCTGTGTGTGAAGGGGATAAATAGATTTCAAAACCTCAAGAGTAATTACATGGCAGAATCTAATAGCACGTATTACTCTTTTATATCATAAAGTAAAACTACTTTACATATGAGGAAACTATCTATTGGATGTATACAATAATTTCTCTAAATTCTTTCAGCTAGTCAGTGGGTTGTTGAACTGGAATCTGAAGAATCCAGATCCCATCCTTTCATTGATTATGTCACTAAGATAAGTCACAGAATCTCCTTTTAGGGAAGTTTTCAAGAATAGTAGTAAGCTGCTATCTTAAAATATTGATGTCAGTAGCCTGAGAATTTTACCTCATATGCAAGCATGGGATAAGACAAACACAGGTTTCTCTTCTGTACCAGTTAACCTGTTTTATGATTATTTCAAGATGTGAATAAAAGCTTGGAAATTGGCAGAATCTGTTTGAGGATTACTCAAGGATATTTATAACTTGTTTCAGGAACAGCATCTGTTGCAGTTGCAGGTCTCCTTGCAGCTCTTCGAATAACCAAGAACAAACTGTCTGATCAAACAATACTATTCCAAGGAGCTGGAGAGGTATTTGCCTTGTATAATACTTATGTTCTCCTAAACTAACATATAATTAGTGTTAATTGCTCATTAACTCAAGATTTGAGGTATTCTTTCAAACTTTTAGTATATTATGACTGTAGGCTTTATGGAAGATTCCCAAATTAAGTATTGAGACATATTAATCATTCATAGGATAATTTAGTACAGAAGTATTGAGATATTTTTCACAGTTTTAAATTTGTAGTATTATCAAATGTTGCCATAGGTATTTGTTATGCATATCTAAGGTGCCATACAGGAAACGTTTCCAGTGTATGTGTATATATACAAGCCTTTAAGTATTTAAGCTGGTTTATCTGATACTGGCTTTTAGAATACTCCAGTGTTACAAATACAAATTTTTAAAATTTGACTCACAATTCAGTGTGTACATATGTAACTACATATGTGTTTTTAAGCAAAAATATTTTGAATTAGGGATTTATAGTACATTATTACTGTTCACATGCAAAAATCCCAAAATATTTTAAATTGTCGAAAAGAGACTGCAGCAAGACCAAATTATGCTTTGTTATTATTTGCTTAATTTAATAATCTGAAAGAAGAAAACTAGACTCCTATAATAATAATAATACACCACCAAAATAGAAATTAAAATATTAGTTGAGTTTGAGTTTCTTAAGGGAAAACTGCCAAAATCTCTTTAGAATTATAGAATGTAAGTAATAGAGAAATATTTTGTGGCTGTGTGTGTGTGTATATATATATATATATATATGTATGTATTTCAAGAAACTTTAAATTTTCAAATTGAATATGATTATGAACAAAACAGTATATTACACTGGTAGATATTTGTTTATGTTGTGTTGGTTTTCATTTTGCTTGTTTTTAGATAAAACAAAATATGTGAAGTTAGAACTCAAATGCCAAGATACAAATATGTGAAAGTATTCAGAATGAAATCACAAATTCACTTTCACATTGAAATAAAAATCAAGACTAACTGACAGCTCATTAACATTTGAGTTCTCTATTTTGTGGATTATTACATGCTGTATTTAACTTTAGTAAACGTCTTTGAATTTTCAAAGGGTTTGATGAATGGCATAGACCAGTTCTTGATACTCAACTAGGCAGAAGAATTCATGGTTGGATGATTCAAAACCAGCACTTGTTTGTCCCTGAAAAGATATTGGAAATTTCACAGATAATTATAAAATTTACCAAATACCAAGGAAGTTGATTCCTTTAATCTTTCAGTAAATTTCACAGCACTTTTGGTATCCAAATTAGAAGAGTAAGTAGATGCTTGGAAACACTTTTTTTTTTTTTTTTTTTTTTTTTTTGTTAGTTTCATTCTGTTGCCTAATTGGTCAAGTTCCCATCCAAATGACCAGGCTTCTTTCTTCAAATTCAATTAGAGGAGCTTGAACCTAACAATAAACAATACAGTTCAATGAGCAAGGTTGACCAGTTCATTATTTTAAATTCAGTATTTTTTCTTGGAGCAAATCTTGGTTGTATTAACAGGATTAAATACACTGACAATCAAGGATATCACCAGTTTATCTGTGGCCAAATAGCAAGCCACATAATAGTGGTTCTGTTGTAGTAAAAAGGGTAAATAATTGCTATTTGGCTTAACCTAAATGTGACAAAAATATTTTGTTCCCACCAACAAAGACAAAATGGGGTGAAATGTAACCCTTAATAAGATATCATGTAGAACAACTTTAAAATTTTTTCTTTTCATCACTGAGGCTGCCCTAGGGATTGCACACCTGATTGTGATGGCCATGGAAAAAGAAGGTTTACCAAAAGAGAAAGCCATCAAAAAGATATGGCTGGTTGATTCAAAAGGATTAATAGTTAAGGTAAGAATTTTTCATTTTTAACCAGAATAAAAATCAATATGCCATTCTGGATGACCATCTCAAAGACTACTCTGTTTATACAACCTCCCTTTACACTGTGTTAAAGAATAACCATTAAATACAAATGATCGTGTCATACAGTAATACTGATACTTTCCTGAATAAAGAAGAAAACTATGGCTTAGGAACAGATTCCATCTGCAGTGTGAGTCAGCTCCTTACACCCCTTTGAATTGACAGTCCATTTGAATTAGTTTCTCTTTCTTTCTCTCTCTCTCTCTCTCTCTTTTGAGATAGGGTCTCACTCTATCACTCAGGCTGGAGTGCAGTGATGCCATCATTGTCACTGTAGCCTTGACCTCGTGGGCTCAAGTGATCTCTACCCCCACCTCAGCCTTCTGAGCAGTTGGGACCACAGGATGCCGTATCCGGCTATTTAAAAAAAAAATTAAAAAAAAAATTGTAGAGACAAACTCTCACTATGTTTCCTAAGCTGGTCTCAAACTCCTGAGCCCAAGTGATCCTCCTGCCTCAGCCTCCCAAAGTGCTGGGGTTTACTGGCATGAACCACTGCACATGGCCAGTGTAGTTTTAAATTTAGCAATTGGAAAATGATACAGATGAAACACCTAGATATATCACTTTTTATTGAGAGTTGGTGATCAAATTGTACATTAGCTAGAAAGAAATGAGGAAAAAATGAAACAGCTACTCTTTACCTGCTACTTTCTCTCAATGAAATTCTTAAGGGTTTGAATGGGGATTCCTGAGAGAAAACTTTGATAAATAGCTTGTTTGAATATTATCTTACCTGAGCTTGAGTTTCTCCATCTTTAATAGAGATAATAGTACCTACTTCATAGTATTATTGTGAGAACTAAATAAAATTAGGTTTGTGGCCATATTGCTATATAGTTATAAGCCATTACTAATACTTGTGCCACCTGTGCATATCAATCATTCTTTAAACTGCTAGAAAAAAGTATATATAAATCCCCTTCCTATGTGAAGACGAATGACTAGGAATAACTAATGATAAGCAGTGTCTTCTGGAATTTAGTATAGAAATAAATGTGAATGTGTACATACAGACTTTCTGGAAAGCTGTTTTATGTGTATTCAGAGCCTTTAAAAGTTTATATTTTTGAGCCACTAATTTCCATTCAGAGAATCTATCCCATGGAGATAGAGATATATACAGTGTTTTATGTATGAGGATGTTATTGCAGCATTATTTACAATAATGATAAAGTTTATCACACATTAATTATAATAGTGATATGTTATACTTACCTAAATAAAGGATGATTGTCAAATGAATTGTGGAATAGCCGCATTAATATATTGTATAGACTTAAAATTGTTTTCAAAGAGCAATAAATGACATGGTAAAGGATTCATAATATAATGTTAGGTGAAAAAAACAAATACCATAGTATATATTACTTTTTATTTAAAATATAGTTGTATATAAAAGTCATAGAAGGAAATATATCAAATTTGTATTACCTTAAAACATTATTTCTAATGTCTTTATATATTTTGAATTCTTAGTAATCTTTTCCTTTAAAGGTAGAAAAATACTTCTTTTTAAAATTCAGTATACATAGATATATTTTTCTTTAAATGAAGAAAAAACATATGCATAACTTTTTGTAGCAAATATGTATATATAAAGACGGAGACCTTCAGTATGGATTTCTTGGCTGAAAAATTGCTATTGCTTTGAAGCATCAGCATAACTATAAAAATTTGTACACTGTCATCATGTGACAGATTGTGGGCATGAAATAAGAACGTTTACTGAATAAAATCACCTATGGATTGGGTGTTGTTCTAGACTCTGGGGATTCAATAAAGCCCTTGATCTCAGGAAGCTCATAGTCTAGTGAGAAAAACTCAATTCATGAGTTACAGAACTAGAACCATATGAAAGTGTTGTAAAAAAATATGTTCATGGTGCACAGGAGATGATGCTCCCAACCGCACTAAGGAAGAAGATGGGAATACTGAGGAAGATATCAAGACAAGGTGTCTTTTAAGCTAAGTTGGAAAGGAAGAGTTAGGAGTTTATCTAAGAGTTATGGTCTCCATAGATATCTTGAATTTCCTATATACAAAACTGAAACAAAGGAAGTATGAATACAAGTTCACTGAAAGATCTTGATAGAAGCTAAATATGGTGTCTTTCGTCTCTTTGTATCTTCAAAGTTCTATACAATGTGTAGTACATACCTGACAACAAATATTTTGTTAATAAATGAGTTAAGAAGTGGCTTTACAGACAGGAGAACCAGCTTGTACAAAATAAAATATTTTGGTATAAGGGACATTTACAGATTAGATTAGAAAGGAAGCAGATGACAAGAGATGAAGGACTTTCCGAACCCCGAAGATGAGCAATTGAAGAAACCTGTGCAGGGGGGTTTGCCTCTCCTTGACTCTGATGGCATTGTGGAGGATGGATTGCAATGAGGGGAAACTGAGAAAAAGAACTAGTTACAAAGCTGTTGCAGTAATCCAGATAGAAATTAATTGGGGCGTGACCATGGAGGTGAGTGAAAGAAACTTAATTCAGTAGGTATTTAGGAAATAGAAGTGACATACTGAGTAACTGATGAAATATGGAAAGAGGAGTAGGGTAGAGTGGAGGAAGGAGTCTAGGTGGACTTGTTGGGGGTCTAGTAAGGAATGAAGAACAGACCAATTTAAGTGAAGTAACAGGATCAGTTTCACACATAGTAAGTTTAAGGTGCCTGTGGAGACCTCACACAGAGATGTCCCATTGGCAGTTGGAGATAAGGGACTGATACAGAGGAGAAGGGTCTGGGTTGGAGATAGGGATCTGGGGGTCATCATCATGTGAATAGTAGGAATAGTAGGAGCTGTGGAGAAAGCTGCACAAATTGTTCTCCTTAGGGATATAAAATATTCAAGAGTCCAAAAAGTGGAAGTCTATGTGGTTTTATTTTATTGTCCCTGATGACATTTTTACCTGAAATCTGTGTAAAAATATATATATTTTAGCATCTCGAATAATTTGAACACACATTTACTGAGCTGAGATTCCAGAGTCCATGGATATAATACTTGAAATAACTGTGAAGTTGTTGGCTAGACCTAGTCAGTCTCTCTTACTTCATGTCTTTTACTTGCCAAAATAAAGAAGTTCATATATTCTGCTTGCCAAGATAAAGTTACATTTTAAAAGGTTGTTATATATTTAACAGCTTGTACACTATTTAATATAAAAGACACATATTAAGTTTCAATCACTTTTTCTTTCATGCTTTTAAACAGTCAAAATCCTTATATTGACTTTTGTTGCAGAACTGTCTTAGAATAACCAGTAAATTAGTGTAATCCTGTTTTCAAATTTACATGATTCTTTTGTGTTTTTTGTCCTTCATTCTTAGTGTTTTTACATCTCCTGAGAACCAATAATAATCATTTTATTAATTTTATTAACTTGTAATTGTTTATAAAATGTAAAAATACCATAAAGTTTTAAATAAAAAATTTTCTTGGTGAAACTCCACTTTGTAAAAACAGCACCTCAAAAACTAAAATATGAACTGTGAAATCAGCTCATCTTTGAAGTTATATCATCATCACACTAGATAATTATTATTCCAGTGTATTTTCTCTTTCAAGTTTCAGCATCACAGCCATAGCATTTTCCATCATTTACCCCATATCCATATGTGCAGTGGAAAGAGTTAATGCTATAGAATACCAATATTGTAAATAATTCATCCATATCACTAAGGTTAATTGAAGTCAATTACTTGGTTATGGATCATACTCAAATATCTTTATACTTTAGTATATAGTACTAAATATAAGATACCTTAGTTTTTATAGTGGGAAATAATTTATATAGTAATTGTGTCAACTAATATTAATACATTTTAATGTAAAATTAATACTTAGTTTTAGAAAACCTTCCAAAATAAAAATTAAAGTAGGAATAAAGACAGTGAAAAGAGGATGAAAAGGGAACGTTGCTAAGTATTTGCATTTTGCAGTGATGATTTAGAGCATTTTCAGGGAGGCTAAGAAGCCACAAAACAAACCAGGTTTAATCTTTGTCTTAAATAATTATTTTCACTCTCACTAATAAACCAAATTAATGCTAAGACAAAACATCAAAATAAAAAGTAGGATATTAAGAGACCTTATGAAGGATAGATTTCATCTAACCCAGAATGAAGCCGTACACTGGCTTGAATTTTGTTTTTATTTTTATTTTATTTTATTTTGTTTTGTTTTAAATAATTTTGCTCCACTGTATTTTTCTGATTTATAGTTAAATGGTTAGCTCTTGTAGAAAGAGATGGTCAACAAAGGTATATTGTATGTTATAAAGGTAGTTTTGACAATATAGTTATTTCATTCCTGAAAGTATAATCTACAGGTTGAGGGCTTGAAACTACAGACTATGTAGTTTAATAACTACATACATAATACACTGTGGTTTAATAAAAAAGTCTAACTCCAAAGAGACTACGTAAGCTGGTAAAAAGTTTCTGGCTTGATTATTTTCTCCCTCTTTTTCATTTCATATAGAGTATGATCAATGCACGTAGACATTAAAAAGAACAGAGGCCAAAGATTATATGCATGAGTCTTAGAAAATTATGAACATTGATTTTTAACATACAAAATTAAATACTGATGGAGTTCACCGCCTACTATCTTAAATTAAAAACACTCCATGTGCCTTACTATACTTTTGTCACAAAATTTATCTTTGCTTAATCTGTCCTGAGATGATGAAACACAGCTCTGGACTCTTAGCAAGTGCACATACCTGATTTACAACAATTGCAGTGAAATGCTACTGACTATGTGCTGAGAAAACCCTGTCTACAGATCCAAAGAAGGGCCAGGTTCAACTCTGGTAAACTAATGACATGCCAGCAAAAATAGGCCAGTATATTGGGGGTAGGTAGTCCAACTGGGGCTTGTGGAAGAGTTTTTCTAGTCCCTGTATGTAGGAAGGATAAATATTTATCACTGGTAATCTAGAATTAGTTTACTTATACCTATCCTGGGCTGTGGAATGATAGCCCAAAATCTTGGCAACCTTTGCCCCCGTTCTCCTCCCTACACCCACTACAAACATAGGTGCTTTTGAAAAGATGGTAATTCAATGTGGTTATATCTTCTACGATATAGTAAGAATCATCATAATATAAAGGAATAGGGGAGATTAAAGTAATAATGTCACAAATAAAGTTTCAGCTATCCATAATATGTTTGAGGTAATTAGAGACTCTTGAAAAAAAGAGAGAAAAGACGCATCATAGAATTTGGGATTTCTGAGGTAAGAGGTGCCCACATGCACTTTGCCAAAAGAAGGCAAAAAGATTTCAGCAAGGGATTCTGAAAAGGGAGAATAAAGGGAAAAGACATCTCATCTCCATACCAACTGAAGTTATTGGCATAAAGAATATGTATTCCAAATCAGATTTTGAAAAATAGAGAAAAATAAGCCATTAGTCTAGAAAATAGAAGTCCAAAGGTACAGGGAGTTGCCTCAGTATTACCGGATTTAGAAAAGGTTGTCACATTCCAGTAGTTTCTTTAAACTATATCATCAAATTAATTTTGAAAATGATAGAGAACACACTTGGGAGACCTTTTGTGTGTGTGTCTTGATTCTTCTGTTTTGCCAAGTAAGACCTTCAGTATTGCTAGTATTACCATTTCATGATTCCTGGCCTGTTTTCAGCATTCTTTCAGCATTTGTAAGTCATACCAGGAATCAAGCCTTTGAAGGTGTTGCCGTGGGTAATTTATGCTTCTTAGTAGATGGAATGTCTTCTGGCTAAGTTCTGGCTTCAGTGTCTAGGAGCTGCCAGTGCGTATACTATGATTAATAAAGATGTTTATGATTAAGCATGTATCTTTTTCTTTTCATATATATTCATCTGTCTTCTTTATTATTTGTTTCCCATTCTAGGCAATTTAAATAGTTTTCATTATATCTCAGTTTGTCAGCCAAAAAATCTGTGACTTCCAATTTATCTTATTCTATAGCTTTTCTTCTTTAGACTCATTATTGTATACTTTTTTGAAAACGTAGCACATAACCTTTTAAAAATGCATGTGGTAGGGATATCATAGATCATTTAGTACACTGATTCTCAAAACTGGCTAATCATTTCTTTTTTTTATTTTTATTTTCTGAGACGGAGTCTCACTCTGTCACCTTGGCTGGAGTGCAGTGGCGTGATCTCCGCCCACTGCAAGCTCCACCTCCCAGGTTCACGCCATTCTCCTGCCTCAGCCTCCTGAGCAGCTGGGACTGCAGGCGCCTGCCACCACACCCAGCTAATTTTTTGTATTTTTTTAGTAGAGACAGGGTTTCATCATGTTAGCCAGGATGGTCTCAATCTCCTGAGCTCATGATCTGCCCGTCTTAGTCTCCCAAAGTGCTGGGATTACAGGCGTGAGCCACCGCACCTGGCCTACAGCAGACTTTTAATAGGAGAAAATATACCAAAACTTTAAGTGCTGGAATTATGATTTTTTTCTTCTTCACAAAAATTATAATTGCAACAACAACTAGCATCGAGCTCTTATTATAAACCAGGTACAGTCCTGAGTGTTTTACATGTATTACATTTCATTTACACCACAAACAACCTGATGAGGTAGAAATTCTTATTATCCTTATTTACAGATGAGGAGACAAGCACAAAGAGGTTCATATGTTGCAAATTTTTTTATAATTCAGTATATTGCTTTTAAAAACAGAGCCTGGCATGGTGACTCACGCCTATAATCCTAGTGACTCAGGAGGCTGAAGCGAAAAGATCACTCCTGAGGCCAGGAGTTCGAGACAAGCCTGGGCAATATAGCAAGACCCCCATCTCTTTAAAAAAATGATAAATTAGCCAAGCATGGTGGTGCATACCTATAGTTCCAGCTACTAGAGAGGCTTAGGTGGGAGGATCCCTTGACCCCAGGAGTTCAAGGCTACAGTGACCTCTGATCCACGGCACTCCAACTTGAGTGACAAAGTGAGACCTCATCTCAAACAAACAAACAAACAAAAAACAGAAATAAAATGATAATAAACCTTTAAGCAAGAAAATTGTACCATTTTCATTATTAACAACTTGCAAAAACTATGACATACTATTTGTTAAGTTTTTGCCCAGGGTGATTCTGTGCTATATTGAAAAGGCTTTGAGTTCCAGTACAATCTCTTGCCTTGAGCAAGTCCCTTAAAGCCTCTGAATCTGTTTCCACATATGTAAAATGACTATGCTTATACTTGTCCTGCTTCTCAGAATTGTTGAGGGGATCAAATGAAATATGTGAAAACAATTTGTAAGTCATCAAGTACCATATAAAATTAGGCAGTAATTTATTATGTAGTCAGATCTTTAAAATTTGCAGCCAGAATATTATAATTAGATGTTTACTAGATAACACATGGCATATTCATAATTGGAACATTAAAAACAAAAAAAATAGAAAACAAATACTGAGAATATCTAACATTGACATAAATATGGCTTCAAATTCTTTTCTGAGTCAGTGGCATAAATCGGTAGTGCTACAGCTGAAGCCAACTCAAGATTCTGAGACCTGCTATAAAACACAATGTGTGGCAAACAATATTCTCTCAATGATATTTTGCATTGCCATTTGTTAATGCTAGTTCTCACATATCTGTAAAATTAGGGTTTTTAATATCAGTTAAATGAAGGACTTTGTTTTGTTCACTGTTACATCTCCATTGCCTAGAACATTGATATATAAATATTTGTTGAAAGAATGAATGAAATAACATTCTGACAATTGAAGAGACTTTAAGAATAGCTGTAACACATCATACATAAAAATGTTAAGCACAAATATTTGAAATATATATACTGAAATTTCTTTGACTCGCACATGTTTGACAGATTCTTAATTTTTTCTCACTTGCTTTACTTAGGGACGTGCTTCCTTAACACAAGAGAAAGAGAAGTTTGCCCACGAACATGAAGAAATGAAGAACCTAGAAGCCATTGTTCAAGAAATAAAACCAACTGCCCTCATAGGTAAACTTTTTCTCCTCCCCCTTCCCCCCCGCCCCTTATTTTGACTTGATTGGTTTTATTTACTACCAATTTTTGAGGTATAATTTAGTCTTTTTGAAATTCTACCCCTTTGAATTCAAAAAACTACACATTCGCTCAAGCGACAGTACCCTGTAGAGACCTAGATTTTTCACTTTAGTCCTGTCTTCTTTCTCTTACTGATCTGAGCTGAAGTGTGTGGCCCCCTCCTCTAACTGTCAGCCTGCTAATACCTGGCGCATTCAGCACTTTTCTAGGCTTGATTACTCCAGATAGACAGGGGTTCTCAAATAAGAGGGATTTTTGCCCTGCAGGAAACATTTGGCAATGTCTGGAAGCTCTTAGTTGTCTTAACTAGGGTCGCGGGGTTGGAAGGGGAGTAAAGGGAGGGGCTATTGACATCTAGCCGATAGAGGCGGTGGAAGGATTCTACTAAATATCCTGCAGTGCACTGCACAGCCCCTGTGACAAGGAATTATCCAGCCTAAAATGTTAATACTGCTGAGGTTGAGAAACTCTGAGGTAGATAAGACCCTCTTGGAAGACAGGGATCACATCTGACAAATCTTTATATTCCTTATAGCACTTAATACCGTACTTACACATTGCATGTGCACTGCAAGACTTTAAAGTGGTTTTAAAAAACTCAAAGGAATTTATGAATCTTTATGTTGTGCATATATAATTTTGATTTTTACCTTGTATTATACTCCATTCCAACAAGCTCTTGTGAAACAGATGACAATGTTGAAAATAATGATGATAACTATAATAAAACAAGTACTTATTCCATGACAGGAGTTTTACTAAGTGTTTAATATTGTTTTTACAAAATATATTCTGTCAATAATCTTATTGTTTTTCATTTCCATTATGCTAATTGCTTTATTCTTCTGTTAAAGTTATTTCAATCGGTGGTACTTTACTTTTGCCATTGAATCAGATGGTTGTCTTAAGTGATAGCATTAGTTTATAAAACTTAATTGCTTTATAGCCTGACAGACTGAAATGTACTCATAGAATTGCTTATAAAGAAAGTATACATATTGGATACAAATTTCCAAGTGATTGGTCACTAACTCAATGTATTATAGGAGCCAAACCTTATCTTTAATTTTTAATAGGTATTTGTCGATTTGTGACCCTAAGGATTGTAAGGATTGTTGGCATTAACAAACGTGCCTCTTTTTGTCACTATAATACAAATAGTCTATACAGCATTTTGTTTAGGATCTATTAGAAAATGACATGACGGATATCATTGATTTGGGGCATGGTCTTCTTGTGTCAATTAACCAATGATAGTGTTAATTACCAGCTTCATTTTTCTTCATTAGGAGTTGCTGCAATTGGTGGTGCATTCTCAGAACAAATTCTCAAAGATATGGCTGCCTTCAATGAACGGCCTATTATTTTTGCTTTGAGTAATCCAACTAGCAAAGCAGAATGTTCTGCAGAGCAGTGCTACAGAATAACCAAGGTAAAGTAAAACTATAACTGATACTTGAATAATCACATTTTTATTCATTATAGGGAGGCCTAGAATATCTCAGGTGCTTACTGTTTAAGTTTTAAAATTATACAAGAAAAGCACACAGATCAGAGGGATAAGAACTATTTCCTTTTCTAGAATGTTGTATATATCCTCTTCTTCAACAAAATAAAATACATATTTTAATGTTTTACTGATAATTTTCCATAAACGATTTGGAAATATCTAAGATTTACACATAAAAGTTAAATAGAAAGGAAGATACTTGTTTCTAGAGGCTTATTAAAATAGCTTTTAACTAGCTATTCCCAAACACTGAAGTGTACAATGTAAAACCACAACCTTATTTTTGCTTTGCTAAATCCTGGGTTTGGGTTTTGGTACTATGGGTGGAACATTTGGGCAACTATCTTGACATGCAGCCAGATTGGGATAGGCGTCCTCAATGCTTCAATATTTTACTGTGATTTATTTTATACCATGTTTGTACTAATATATATTTGGCTGATATGCTGAAAGGAGCCTTTTTCCCTTAAAAGACTTTAAAATATCATTACAACAAAATAGAGGTTGAGTCATATCTATCTAAAATGTTTATTTTGGAAATAAATCCAAAATGAACTAGAGAGGTAAACATGAAAGCTATGTCACTCTGCACTAACTGGAACTTAATGGCTCTATTTTAATCATATATCCTTAAATGCTCAATACTAGAATTAATGATTTTTTTTTTTTTTTTGCAAGGAGCCACTCCATTATGTATCTCTCTTATTTGGGATGGCATCAATGTTCTCACTAATTTTAATTTTTATCTCATCTCTAGATTGGGGAATTTGCCCCACATTATTCAGTAGTCCTTAAATCCTTAAAGGAAAAAAAAAAAGTCCTTTGAGCAACAACGAAATTTTAGCATCATGCCTTGCACATATGTGGCATATAATAAACAAGTATTTAATTATTTTGTCTTAATATCTCTCAACAGGCCTCAAGGGTTAAGAGACTTATCTATAATACACATAAACAAAATTAGCCAAATTTATGTAGTTGTGTTTTAAACTTTGAATGTGTCTGATATAAATGTAGGCTTCAAGTCTTTCTTATCATCTTGCCTAATAGTCTATGTTTTTCTACATAAAACGTTGAAAATTATTTTGAGGATGAAAATTTAGACACTGGTTTGGCTAAAGGATTAGAGAAAAAGGAAAGGTCTGCCTGTTGCTGGATGTGAGTTTGTGCTACTGCAGGCACAGGTGAAGATAGGAAAGGTTAAATTACAATATACAAAAAGACTATTGAACCATAAAAATACAGTCCGAAAATGGTATGGGGAGATTTCCTTCACTATGTTAATAACATATATATGGGAATATTTAGCTAGCTACAGTACTATCATTTATTTAATGACATTTCTCCTTAAAATATGGTGATTATAGAAAGGCAGGAAGAGTGGGAGTGAAGGAGGAGGGGGAGATATATAATGTTACAGGCCTCTTTCTCAAATATAATTTTCTGAAACCTTTATATATGAAGTAATAATTTAGCTACATTAGAAAGTTGTTTATAACAAAATGTTCTATCTGCTAAAGAGCTTAAGGTATCAGATTTGTCTGAAAACAAAACCGAATTCTGTGCAAAACATAAGTGTCTTATAAACAGCTAGATGAGAATTTCTGTTTTTCTGCCTTCATCTATTTTCATCTTTTTATATCTCAAAGAAGGTTGAATTTTTATGTTATACAACTTTAAGAACAACTAAAAGGTATATTATGACATTTGCTAAAAACAGTTTAATATTAATATCATTATTTAGACTCTAGATCCAAGAGATATGAAAGTTAAAACCCATTGTGTCATCATTTAAACTATGCCTTGGGGATTTGATGCTTTAGACTTTTCAAATAGATTTCTTAGACTGTGACGCTTTATTTTTTGAGGGTTTCCGATTCCTACTTTGAAGCCTAAATACTCTCAACTAGATATCCACTCTCACCATCACAGACAAATATTGTTTTGATTAGCAATATGAAATGCGGCACCTAACAGGCCCTTAGTTAATGACTTTTTTTTTTTTTTTTTTTTTTTGAGATGGAGTCTCACTCTGTCACCCAGGCTGGAGTGCAATGGTATGATCTCGGCTCACTGCAGCCTCTGCCTCCCAGGTTCAAGCGATTCTCCTGTCTCACCCTCCTGAGTAGCTGGGATTACAGGCGCTCACCATCACATCCCACTAATTTTTGTATTTTTAGTAGAGATGGGGTTTCTTCATGTTGGCCAGGCTGGTCTCCAACTCCTGACTTCAAGTGATCTGCCCTCCTTGGCCTCCCAAAGTGCTGGGATTACAGGCATGAGCCACCACGCCTGTCCAAGTTAATGCCTTTTTAAAGCAAGCAATAAATGAGATTCTTCAAAACAATTATGACAAAATATTAATACTAGGCAAAATGAAGACAATTGTTGAAAAATACTGATAACTTAATCTTCCTCTTCCTTGCCAATTCTACTCCTGCCAATGAGTTTGTTTCCTATGTGATTCTCCACATAACTCTTTATTTTATTTTATTTTTTGAGCTGGAGTCTTGCTTTGTTGCCCAGGCTGGAGTGCAGTGGTGTGAGTTCACTGCAACCTCTGCCTCCTGAGTTCAAGCGATTCTCCTGCCTCAGCCTCTCGAGGAGCTGGGCTTACAGGCACCCACCACCACTCCCCAGCTACTTTTTGTGTTTTTAGTAGAGATGGAGTTTCACCATGTTGGCCAGGCTGGTCTCAAACTCCTGACTTCAAGTGATCTGTCCCTGTCGGCCTCCCAAAGTGCTGGGATTACAGGCATGAGCCACTGTGCCCAGCCCACACAACTCTTTACAATATAGAAATATGTATGATTTTCCCAGTTTTTATTTTGGAAATGTGTTGATTCCTAAACCCCAACCTAAAATATCATCATTTTCAATACTTAAATATTAGCCCATAATTTTTTATCTTCAGATGTCTATAGTTGGAAGCCTATATAAAAATGGTTGATGAGCCTATGGGTTGAACCACTGCAGAGAATAGAGTGATAGTCTTAGGGCATACTGTACTTTGCATGCTCCTCCTGGATGTAAAGAGTAAGACAGAGAATAGTAATAATCACCCATTCCAGAACTGGTTGTACAACATCACAAAAGCTTGTCCAGACTTATTAGCAAGTTAATAAAAAACTAGACTTCTTTCTAAGTAGTTCTAATTTAGGCTATGGGATAGTTCTGTTATGATACATTTGTTTTAAAATATTCTGCTTCTTTTAAAAGTGAGTTGTATGTGTCTTTGTTGTAGGGACGTGCAATTTTTGCCAGTGGCAGTCCTTTTGATCCAGTCACTCTTCCAAATGGACAGACCCTATATCCTGGCCAAGGCAACAATTCCTATGTGTTCCCTGGAGTTGCTCTTGGTGTTGTGGCGTGTGGATTGAGGCACATCACAGATAAGATTTTCCTCACTACTGCTGAGGTATTGTAAAATCCTCTAAGTTTACCAAGGGTTTAAAATACCAAGTGTGCTCAGCCTAGGTTGTCTAATGTTTTATTTATCTAGCATCTCAGCTTACTCTCTGAAAGAAGTAAAGCCTGAAGAAGAGGAAATCTTTCCCAGTGGATAATAAGGGGTGGGTAGCATGTTCATACTGACTCACAAACGAAAGGTTCTTCTTCAGTAGACATTAGAAAAATTGTGTTTTTGATTTCTTAAGAGGAACATTTTTGTGTCTTCACACATCAGATCAAGTTCTGTGACAGTGATGAGACAATTAAAAATATTGTTTCCAGGGCTGGATGTGGTGGCTCATGCCCATAATCCCAGCACTCTGGGAGGCTGAGGCAGGTGGATTACTTGAGCCCAGGAGTTCTAGGCCAGCTTGGCCAACATGGTGAAACTTCATCTCTACTAAAAATACAAACATTAGCTGGGCGTGGTGGTGCATGCCTGTGATCCCCCGACTCAAGAGGCTGAGGCAGGGGAACTGCTTGAACCCAGGAGGCAGAGGTTGCAGTGAGCTGAGATCACGCTACTGCACTGCATCCTGGGCTACAGAGCTAGACTGTTACCTAAAAAAAGCAGAAAAAAGAATTGTTTCCAAATGATGATTAAGTGGTAAATATTTCCCTGTTGAGAAATATACAGTGCTTAATAATGAATGGCATTTTGAAGGTTTAAAGTGGAAGTCTGATATGGTATAGTGAACATGTTTATCACTCAGGGTTCAGTACAGGAAACAGAAACCACCCTAGTATTTAAGCAGAAGTTAAATCAAAATGGGAAATTAGTTGTTTATAAAATCATTAAAAGAATAGGAGAAGTGAGCTGTATCTGGGCCTTGAGGAAAGATTCTCAGAACATCACAAAGCAGGCCCACTGGGGAATCTTGTACTGTCACGAACTGTGAAAGATCTGAGATTTTACTCTACTTGCAAGCTAACAAGTTAGCCACAATTTCATAGATATTGACAGAAGACATGAAACTTTTAGGTCAGAGACAAAGGACTTTGATACTTCCTGGCACAAGAGATATCATGAGCTGTATGTTCCTATCAGCTTCCCTCCCCATCCCAAGCCTCAGCAGGATGATACAGTGATTGGGCATATATTTGTAATCATGAGCTTTTGGTAATCAGAATGTTCATCAGGTTGATATATTTTCAGATTTGAACAGGTTACCATTTGTGGATGAGAAACTTGAGTGAATTTTTTCTCTTACGATTAAACCTTTGCAGCTGAACTGATCCAAAGAACTTGATTGATATTCAAATATTTTTATCCTGCAAATATTTTTTCCATTGTGAAGAGGAACCCCAAGAATGTAGACAAAGATTCTTATGTTACTGATGTGATCTAAAGGAACATAATATTGGTGGCTAGCGCCTGGCGTCATTCTATGAGAACAGATGCTTGGAAGCAACAATGTTCTCCTGTCGTTTTCTTCACTGTATTAAAAAGCGTTCCAGCTGATGTCTCAGGTTTTCTTTAACTCAGAAAATCTTGTTAAACATAAATGGATGTCTAATTACTAAGAGAGCCTGTAAAAGTTTTTGCATTAAGGAAAATGTAATCATTGTCTTTTAGAATAGCCACATCAGAGTTTTGGTTACTTGTAGTAGTCAGTGTTTTCTTTCCTAAATAACTCTAGCACCCTCTAGTGACAAATTCCATGAAAAATATTTTCAATTTACTCTCCAAGAAAAGTAATAATCACTACCCAAAAACAGTTTGAAGGAAAAAAAAAAAATGTGGTGTTGTCAACATACCACATCACTAATTCTTATCATAGCTAGTGATCTCTCTGGCTGTATCTTTTGGCCTTTCTATGGTTTTCTCTTAGGCTTCAACACAATATTCTGTTTTTATATCATCTCAATTATGTCCCCACTCATTATTTTCTTTGTCTCCTTTTCATCTCCCTCTTAAGTAAGAGGTTTTTTTCTAGCATTCATTTTTTGTTACCAGTTTTTTCTTCTCTTTTTCTTATGCTTTCGAAGATCTCATTCATTCATTTATTTCTATTATCTTCATTCTAGTAGTGGCCAAACCTGTGTATCTCTATTCTCATCTTTTTCCATATCTCCAGTTGCCTGTTGGGTAATTCCACAGACACGCCCTACTGTGTCCTTAAACACAACATTATGAAAGCCCTACTTATCTTTCCTCACTCCCAGCATTCACATTTTTATTAGTGATACCCCCTTTCCAAGCAGGCAGCAAAGCTTAGAAGCTTGACATTCTTTTCATTCTCCCTCATCCCATAGCCTTCAAACACACCATGCATATGTATGCCTGTGTAACTGCTTTATCTCTTATCCTGCCTGGAAAGACCTGAGAATTATTCTCCAATGAGCTAAGCTTGTCCTTTATGGTGCTGCTTAAATCCCACCACATCCTGGGATCTTTTTGTGACAAGTCTAGCTCATTTTGATCTTTCTCCTTAGTCATGGCTGTCTTTATTACACACTTTGACATTTAATTTTATTTCTGGTTATGATACACTCGTGAGAGCTTCCTATTGTAAAAGATTAGGTGTTGCCTTTATAACTAAATTGTAGATTATCTTTTTTTTTTTTTCTTTTGAGACGGAGTCTTGCTCTGTCACCAGGCTGGAGTGCAGTGGTGTGATCTTGGCCCACTGCAACCTCCAGCTCCCTGGTTCAAGCAATTCTCCTGCCTCAGCCTCCCAAGTATCTGGGACTAAAGGCACATGCCACCACACCCAGCTAATGTTTGTATTTTTAGTAGAGACGGGGTTTCACCATGTTGGCCAGACTGGTCTCGATCTCTTGACCTTGTGATCTGCCCATCTTGGCCTCCCACAGTGCTGGGATTACAGGCATGAGCTACCGTGCCCGGCCTGTAGATTATCTTTTTTGAAGACAGACAGCCTTCCATATACTTCTTTTAAAACTTCAGTAACATCTAGCACAATGCTAGGCACAAAGCAGAAAATTAGTAAATACTTTCTGAATAGGATTAAATAGAACTACTCATGTATCTTAGCAAGAAGAATAAATACAATACCACAGACATTCACTACCAGATGGCCCCAAAAAGAAGAAAAGTACTTCTTGTCTAGATTATATTTTGTAGTTAACAAGAGTAATATGTAGGAGATATATCTGAATTTTTTGTTTTGCAACCACAAATTCAATAACTGTTAGAATTATTGTCAAAACACTAGTTGGATCTCTTATGGAACTGGGAATGTCATGGGTTAGTACCAATCTCAAAGAATATTTCTGGACATTTTTATATCATGAAGAGGGTTTTGGCTTTCCTGGCACTGTAGACAGTCTTCTGGACCTCTAGTGATCAGCCCTCCTGTCCCTGTGTGGTCTATAGTGTATCCTGGGAATAGACTCCTCACCTCCTGTTCATACCTGGGAGACAAATCTCAGCCTCCTATCTTCACACCACTCCTCCTGAATCATGGGCTGGTGTCTTCTCATCTGCCCTGCTCCCCTCCTTTCTGATATCTTCTCAGAGGACCCTTTAGATAATCATCATGGACAATAGTATCTAGAGGAACCTTTTCCTTGCTTAAGATAATTGGAAATCCAACTGCCATAACAGTTGGCAGTTGTCAAAACAAAATAGAGAGAGATTATTTTAAATTAGCCACAATGTCATTAGGGAGAGACAACCAAAGAACATCAAAGGCAGCAAAGTTTTTTAATAAATGATTTAATTAATGAGAGCCAGGCTAGGACTCTTGTATGCCCCCTCCTTTTCCCCCTAGAATCAATTCCTTACATTTAGTGCATCTCCCCATGGTCACCTGTTTGCTACTTGATTTTCTTCCACAATTCTTTGGCTCCTTCTTTGTTTGACAGTCACACATGGAGAGTAAGGATTCAGAATGATTCTTCTTTACTTGGCTATCCTGTGCCTGTCTTCAGTCTCTTTAGAATAACATTTGTGTGGCATCCTAGAGAAGAAACAATGACATTGAATGCCAGCAGTGTGCAGGTGGTTATGGGTGGAATACACATATTATGTCGTATAAATAGTTGAAACAACTTGAAGTTGATCCGTTATAGAACTTGCCCCCAAATCAAATAGCTAACAATCTATACACTGTAGAACCAGATCTGACACCAAAAGTTATTTTGCTTCCATTTGGCTATGTGGGCTGCCTGTTAGTTCTGTTTTAAAACAAAATAACTGGCCAGGCATGGTGGCTCACGTCTGTAATCCCAGCACTTTGGAAGGCCGAGGCAGGTGGATCGCTTGAGCTCAGGAGTTTGAGACCAGCCTGGCCAACATGGTGAAACCCTGTCTCTGCTAAAAAATACACACACAAAAAAAATAAATAAATAAAAAATAAAATTAGCTGGGCATGATGGCACACCCCTGTAGTCTCAGCTACTCAGGAGTCTGAGGCAGAGAATCACCCAAGCCCAGGGAGACGGAGGGTTGCAGTGAGCCAAAACCATGCCACTGCATTCCAGCCTAGGCAATCTGAGTGAGAGCCTGTTCCACATACATACATACATACGTAAAACAAAATAGCTAGGTTTCATTGAATACTTTCCTGAAAGACACTGTGGTAAATTGTTTGCTGGCATTTATTTCATTTAATCCTTATGAATTAGGAACTATTATTAGTCCTATATTACTGATGATAAAACCTAGGCCTAAAAAGGTTAATTAATTTGCCCAAATGCAAACAGATAGTAATTGATGGAATTAGAATTCAAACATAAGTCTACCTCACACCAGAGCCTGAGCCTTCAACCACCATGCTCTGACATCTTTATAACATTGTGCTATTCATTTTTTTCTATCCAATTAAATAACACTACCTGACACCCAGAAAAGTTGTTGCTTAACATCTAAGAAATTGTTATTTAAATCTGCCACATCTCCTTTGCAGAACAAGAATTAACAAAAATTTTTAAAAGTTTCAATTCAGTGGAGCAATTAATATAAAATGGTTTTATTTTGCCCCAGTCATTGTTTTAAATCATTCTCCACCAGCTCTCCCTCTTGTTTATCTTAGTGACATTTTGGTAAGAGCCCATAACTTTCAGTTCACTCATTCTTTTAATATTCTTTTAATTAAATACCTAACATATGCTAGGTATTATTCTGAGTGCTGGGAATATATCAGTGAACAATAATTAAACATCTGTGCAGTTCAAAATGTTATATCCAATTCAAATGTCCTGTGCTCTCCTTGCAGTAGGAGAGGCCTGCAGTAGCAGGTAGAGAAAACCCATCTGTTCTTTCACTCTCTCTCTGATGCTAGCACTTTGAGCAATTTGTGGGTAAATGTTTGGCTCGACTCTGAGAAACCTCCTCCCTCTTTTTGTTAAGGCCTACTTCTTAAATGTGTTGGAGACAAGAAGGAAGAGAATGGAAAAGGGCAAACATCTCTTTTATTAACTCAATTATTAACTCCTCTAATCCTCTCTTGCAAGGTCCAAATCTGGCCCTCTGATGTAGGATGTCTGGCTTCAGCTTAGCTTCCTTATACTTCTTCAGGTCTCCAGGGATGCAGGGGCCACCTCTGCTGTGGCCACTTGACCTTGGAAACTCATGTACCCATACCAGATCCACTGATAGGAATGCAGACAGCTTACAGCCACCCTGTCTGTCTGGCTCTCCCTTTCCCATTCTCTTCTCTGCTTAAGTACACATACCTATAACTGCTCAAGCTGAGTAGGGGAACACAATGCCCCCAAGTCTTTCCTTGAGGACACCATCAGCCTTTAAGAAGGAGTAGCATGCACCAAGAAGAGGGGAGGAAAAAGCCACTACATTACCCAGTAGGCCAAACCATGGTTCCAGCAAATTTCCCTGCCTCTCACCAGCTCAGTCTTCTGGAAGGGGATGGCTGTGGTTGTGGGGTTGGCAGGGCTGATTCCACTTCTGAGCTAGATGGCAAGCCCCACTTATTTGGTGACTTCCTGATAGTGTGGAATAGTTAATGTCTCTTTGTCCTAAAATTTGGGACCCTCACCACTTCTAGGGCAAACATCCTATTAAAAAGGCAAGAAATTAATGAGTTAAATGATGAGTTTATTATAAAATTGTGGTCAACACCCTACAATTATATGTTATAATATTTTGTATAATATATAGAGCAATACTAATCAAACAAATAGTTATACTAGTAACTTTACCTCCCTCTCCCTTCCCCCATCTTACCTCTGCCTAATTGTCCCTGGTCAGAAGTCCTTAGTCACCGACAGGATTTAACTCCAAACTCCGTTTTTGGCTTTGATAATGCACCAGTCCTATTTCTGTACCCAGACCCTCTGTTCCCCCAGGTCAGCACACTTGGGTGTGCTGAGTCCAGCTCACACACATCTCTGCCTTTGGTCTCTGGGTTTTTTTTTTCTTTTTTTTTTTTTTTTTTGGCTAGAATGCCTACCTGCTTTCTGTTTGTCTAACTCCAGGCTTTCTTGTAGGTTTGCCTTTCAAGCCACTGTGCACTATGAGGCCTTCCAGAACTGCTCTTCCTCGGGATTTCTTAGCACCCATATTTCACCTTTAGCCTAAGCCGTCTTCTCTTTCAGCGTTCTCTTTTTCTTCCCATACTCTGTTTCACTAAATTATACATCTCTCAAGGACAATAACACTTTTTTTTTAAGCTTCTCTGTAGTGTTATGCTTGTTCAGTTCATATATATTTGCTGATGGCAAAAAATAATATTTTGGAAATAATTTCATGATTTAAAAATCTAAAAGATATTAAGATATACTGAAAAATAAATATTTGATTATTTAAAATGTTACAAAAGAGGAAGGTTTCATACTCCCTCTCTGCAACCACATTTTCATGGAACAAAGGCCCAGGTATAAACTGTTTTAGATTTGCCCCCATCTAGAAATTTAATCAAAGTCTTAGAACTGGAGAGAACATCAGGGTTACTGAGTCTCCCTCTATGCCTTTAATACAAAATTTATCACTGTTTGATTTGGAACTAGGGAATGGTTTGGGGACAGCAAATATTGAGGCTAATTAGGTGATTTAGATAATCCAGAGTCTGTGTAAATTGAAAATCCTACTTGTAGTGAGACTCTGAACTAGCTTTCTCAGCCTTTTGCTCTACCTCCTGCACAAGAATATGACTCAGAGTTGGGAGTAATGGTATGCTCAACCTCGGATAGCTGTCCTCCTCTGCTTTTAAGAATCCATTTTCATTACTCTATCATCTGCCTCTTTCTTTCTTTTCTTTTCCCTTGTTCCCCTAATGTATCAGTTGGAAAGTATCTAGCATTTCATGGTACAATAGAAAAGGAAGTGGACTAAAAGGAAACCTAGATTCTATTCCCATCTTTTTCACCAATTGTGTGATCTCACACCTCTCTGGGCTTAGTTTCTTTGTTGATAGAAGTGGGGACGAAATTAGATAATCATATTAATGTAGCTGGTTTTTGTATGGACCATTATATGTAACCATTTACTTAGTTATTTGCATACCTGCCACATTGTATCGTGTGAAGTATCAACACTTTCTTTCTTTCTTTTTTTTCATAAGGTTATAGCTCAGCAAGTGTCAGATAAACACTTGGAAGAGGGTCGGCTTTATCCTCCTTTGAATACCATTAGAGATGTTTCTCTGAAAATTGCAGAAAAGGTAAAACCACCCTTGTTCAAGCTTCATTATTTTTCCTTCCTTCTCTTGCTAAATATGCATTTTTAAACATTAAAAATCTGCTTCCTTGAAATGTATATCTGTATCACCTCACTATGTCAGAAGTCAGAGAAATGAGGCACACTGACACTGTAGAACTTAGGAGCTACATTTGCTCCTCAGAGAAGAATGGAAATATTGAGCTGAATAATTCATTTCCCTCTCTACCATTGTTTTTTCTTCTAAAATTTAAATAATTCATTAGGGGTTTCTGTCAGCCAGATTTCTCCCACTTCACCTTTTTAAAGTTATTCTTTTCTATATCATATTAGTCATAATTACCAAAATATTACAGACATGGTAGAGTAACATTTAGACCTTGAACCACCATCCATATCCATGTCACTATGATATATGGCATCATAAATGACAGATCACAACTGATAATACTGGGTGTAAGGCAAAATAAAGAGGGCAAAGAACTTGAAAGCCGTTGGGGTGGCAGATGAGCTGCTGAAGGAGTTTGCCAAGAAGAACCCAAAGACAGAGAAATTTTCTGTAACTAAACTGGAAGATAAGTGAACTTTTTTTTTTACAGTGTAATTGTATTAGTTTTCTTGGGCTGGGATAACTACATACCACTGTTATGTAGTAACTATTTTTAAGTATTTAAGCCACAGACTGTGAGGCTTAAACAACAGAAAACTGTTTTCTCATAATTCTGGGAGCTGGAAGTCTAAGAAAAAGATGTCCGCAGGTTTGGTTTCCTCTGAGGCCTCCCTCCTTGGCCGGCAGATGGCTGCCCTCTTTCTGTGTCCCCGTGTGGCCTTTTCTCTGTGTGTGTACACCCTTGTGTGTCCAAATTTCCCCTTCTCATAAGGACACCTGTCAAACTAGATTATAGACCATTCTAATGGTCTCATTTTAACTTAATAGTCTCCTTAAAGGTCCTATTTCTAAATACACTCACATTCTGAGGTACTAGTGGTTAGGGCTTCAACAATGAATTTGGGGTGGGGGGAACACAATTTAGCCATGACAGTAGTTATATGATTAAATTGGTGTTTCTCTACCTCAGTGTTGTGGACATTTTGGGTCAGTAAGTGTCGTGGGGCTGTCCTGGGCATTGTACAGTCTTTAGCAGCATTCCTGGCCTCTGCCCACTAGATGTCAGTAGCATCTGCTCAGTTGTATCAACCAAAGCTGTTTCCAGACATTGCCAGGCATCCACTTGGGGGCCAGATTCCTCACAATTGAAAATCACTAGCTTAAGCTATTAGCAAGTTATCTGAACAACACCATTTAAGAGTCACATATCATTATTTATCTTGTTGACTGAAGGTAGAGTCTTAGAAAAAGAAGTAATTCTCCAAAAACCTTTACATAATAATGTGCTTGGTTATCTATTTATGAAAAAGTATGTTCATATATTCTACTAATATGTATCTGCTAGTTTTTAAGTAGTTTAAATTATTAATATACTGAATAGCATATCATCATTTTAAGTTCATTTTAGAGATTTAAATGCAAAGGAGTTAGCTTATGATTTTAGCTTATGATTTTAGTTAGCAAGGGACAGCAAGGGAGTGCCAAAAGATTCAGATATCACACCTAGAATAATGGAAGAATACAGAGTGCATACACAGAAACTGGGAAATTAGAACAAAGAACCAACCAACTTCAGAGAGGAAGATATGTAAGTGGACTGCAAGTTTGAGGTATCAATGGCACATTCAAATGTACCATTTTATCAAGTAGATAGAAATGACTGAAACTTAAAGAGAGGCTAGATAAAAGACGTGGGCATCTTCTGCATGTGGTAACTGGTGAATGTCTAGGAATGGATGGAGTTGCCAAGAAAGCAAGTATGGAAAGGAAAGAAAAATGAGGATAGAATATAGTTTATTATTCTGTCTAGAAGACAGAAGAAAGATGCCAGTTCAGAAGAGAAGTGGTCAGGATTTTAAGAAGAGACTCCAAACTGAGCATGTCAAGAATTAGGAAAGAGACAACTTCAGAATGGGAGTGGAAATTGTGACCAACACAGCCAAATCCTGGAGAGAAAAACTGATGCAGACTTTTATTTGGTACTTAACAAGTTATCAGAGACTTTTACAAAAGAAATTTCAAGATGTAGAAGAGGTTCGGAAGTCAGAGAGTTAGGAAAGCAATAAAAGACAAGCCACTCTGTCAGAGAGTTTGGCATTGACAGGACAGAGAAAGTGAAGATTTCACTGAGAGACGGGGTTATTTCTATTGTATATCTGGGAGCAGAAAGAGGAGATGAATTTCCACATAGTCTATGTCAGTAATGAAACAATGTGTTTTATTATAAAATTAACATAGCCATCTTAAACAGGCCCAAGGGATCTTTTTGGGGTGATGAAAATATTCTAAAACTGAATGTGGTGATATGGTTGCACAGCTCAGTAAATGTACAAAAATAATTTAGTTGTACACTTAAAATGCTTGAATTTTGAGTGAATTATATCTCAACAAGTCTGTTTAAAAAGTAATAATACCACATTATAGGCACTTTGGAAAACAAATAGAGAAAAGGAAAATAATCAATATCCTATTTTTCTAATATAAGCATTAGTTTTTCCTGTGTTTGTTTTGTGTCTTTCATTTGTCTATTTTCTAACATTATTATAATTATAAAGTAAGTATACATATTGTTTCCTGCTTTTTCATAGACATTTCATAATACAGCACAGTATTCATAACCTTAATTGTTCATAAATGCATAGTTTTACATTGAGATGAGATACTTAATCATTCTCATATTTTTTGAAATCAGACTTATCAAAATAAGTCAGTCATATAAATATTATTTTAAGAACTGGTGTGAATTAAACTGGGCATGGTGGCTCATAACTGTAATCCCAGCACTTCGGGAGGCCAAGGCAGGTGGATCACCTCAGGTCAGGACTTTGAGACCAGCCTGGCCAACATGGCGAAACTCCTTCTCTTCTAAAAAAGTACAAAAATTAGCCGGGTGTAGTGGTGGGAGCCTGCTATCCCAACTACTTGGGAGGCTGAGGCAGGAGAATTGCTTGGTTTTTGTTTTGGTTTTGGTTTGTTTTGTTTTTGAGATGGAATTTCACTCTTGTTGCCCAGGCTGGAGTACAATGGTGTGATCTTGGCTCACGGCAAACTCTGCCTCCTGGGTTCAAGTTATTCTCCTGCCTCAGTCTCCCGAGTAGCTGGAGTTACAGGCGTGCACCACCATGCCTGACTAATTTTGTATTTTTAGTAGAGATGGGGTTTCTCCATGTTGGTCAGGCTGGTCTTGAACTTCTGACCTCAGGTGATCCACCTACCTCGGCCTCCCAAAGTGCTGGGATTACAGGCATGAGCCACTGCGCCCAGCCGGAGAATCGCTTGAACCCGGGAGAAGGAGGTTGCGGTGAGTTGAGATCGTGCCACTGCACTCCAACCTGGGTGACAGAGTAAGACTCTATCTCAAAAACAAACAAACAAAAACTGGCGTGAATTAAATAGTATATATGAAGCGATTAATTTTGATGAGGAGAATCCATTTAAGAAAGTAGGGAAAGAGAAGATGTATGAAGGTACTGAGGAGATAGTTTGAGTTGGTCAAAAGGGAAATTAAGGTCATTTTCTCTGAGTAGTTGACATTTTCTCCTGCGATGTGATGTGATGATGTGATTCTCCAGTGAGTGATGAGAGTCAAATGGAAACTTGAAGACGTGGGAAGGTTTAGAATTGCTTTTTGGGAACCACGAGAGGAAGTTTTAAGAAAAGAGAGAAAAAAGTATAATGTGCAGACTAGAAAAAATATATAGCACCACAAAAAGTTTACTGTATGGTTCTAGGATGCACAGCCACAAAAGGAGAAAGCCAGCTCTGAGGGGTCCCCAAACAAGGGACTAGAATTATGCATGAAACACAGGACATGATGACAAGAGATTCTGTGACACTGGCAAAGAGTGCTGATCCTGACTGTGGTGTCCAGATGATTAGCTGAGCAGGATCACGAGACCCTGGGGTACAGGAAGAGATTTTGTAGGAGGCTGTGGTCAGAATAAGGATTCTTGAAAATTAAAGGTTCAAGTTTAGCAGGACTATTTAGATATTTATTTCAAGTTAATTGTCAGTTAGGTCATGACAATACTTTGAACACTGGCTTCTCTGAGAAATCCAGATGTGATAGTATTTGAATTAGTCTCACCTATTCACACTTTCTTTAGTTGCTGGTGTCATTTTTCTATCTCATTATATGATTTATAATTGCATTTTCATCTTACATCTTCATTGCTTATATGTGCTTTTATTATAAAGCACTTAATGTTTTTGCAAACATAAGATATAGTGTTTTTGAAATGGATAAAAACTTCCACTCACATGGGCTCACCATTATCTCTATTTATTAAAATAATTAATATTCTTTTCTTATATCTAGATTGTGAAAGACGCATACCAAGAAAAGACAGCCACAGTTTATCCCGAACCTCAAAACAAAGAAGCATTTGTCCGCTCCCAGATGTATAGTACTGATTATGACCAGATTCTACCTGATTGTTATTCTTGGCCTGAAGAGGTCCAGAAAATACAGACCAAAGTTGATCAGTAGAATAATAGCAAACATTTCTAACTCTATTAATGAGGTCTTTAAACCTTTCATAATTTTTAAAGGTTGGAATCTTTTATAATGACTCATAAAATGCTTAGGTTAAGATTTTATTTTAACAGTCTAAAAATTGATAGAAGAATAACAATATAAATTGGGATAAACATCACATGAGACAATTTTGCTTCACTTTGCCTTCTGGTTATTTATGGTTTCTATCTGAATTATTCTGCCTACGTTCTCTTTAAAAGCTATTGTACCTACTACTGAGATACTCATCGTTTTTATACAGGAAGCTAATGGGAAGACCAAAATTAGTAATAAATTGATATAACCAACATTAAAACCCATAATTATTTTGTTGACCATTTTGTTAAAATCTACTTTTCAAAAAAAAAAAAAAGGTAGAAATGAATCTAGGCATAGGCGAACTTTTGCTAAGCAGAAATAACACTACTTTGTTGCCTGGAGAAAGATAACTTCTCAGGTATTTTTATTCCAGTCCTAGATCATATATGTTCTTTTGTGCAACCGGATTTTAACACTTCTAAGAAAGAGAAAGATCACTGCTGTTTACAATGCCTTGTACAGCCTTAGATTTTAATATTCTTTTGTCATTGTTACATCTCATAGAGTAAAGCTCTTATTACCTTGATCCTGAGTCAGAAATCCCAGCTGAAAGCACCTTTTTTTCCCCTTGATCAAGCATCCTATCCTTCAGCTACCATACTGTTGCTACAGGGACTTTGTGGACTGTGGCCCCTGTCCAGAGGTTGGCACCTTCAGTTCAGCACAGCCTGAACAGTGAGAAGGTCTGAAAGGAGAGTATATAGTTAAGATCCTTGAGAAAGGGCTGCCTGAGGAACTGACCTCTTAAAGATCTCAGGAGTCAGACAATTTAGGTTCCTACTGGAGTTACCTGCCAGAATGGCCTCTTAATTAACTCAGGTAACTAAGAACTAACTGTGTTATAATCATCTCACTTTTCCCTGAATTTGGAGAAAGTATTATAATTAAGTTCCCAGTATCAGAAATTGTCCTTACATAAGATTAAAATATCTTGATGACCAATACCATTCTATGAGAAAGAGTAGTTATATGCCCAGACTGTATTAATTCACTTCAGAAACTAATGTTTGAAGTAATGGAAAAAATTTTAAGTTATAAAACTAAGGTGCAATGACATTTGCTATTTATTTGTAGAATTATTTGAAGAATTTTGTTTTTGAAGTAATGCTTTAAGCAGTATAAGATGTTCAAGATAAATTATACTATAAAATGATTTTATTGAAAGTTGAAGGTTACACATATTGTTTTAGGTATGAGCAGAAGAGGTTAAGGTATTTCTAAAGGTAACTTATAGTCAAGAGTTTCCTCAAAATAGTTATTTGGAGAAGAATCAGAATGTTTATGTATTTCTTGTCTGTTTCTATGTTGTCTTATAGCTCTGACTAAATGTGTTTACCTATGCAAAAGATTTATTAAAGCATAGAAAAGGTGAATGAATAAAATATAAAATAATTGTCCTTTTTTCTTAAACTGTTACATTGTAATGCTGGGTCTTGGGGTCATATGATTATGTATGATGAATTTCTAAAATATTCTAATAACTGCTAATTTCAGTAGGAACATCATTCATTCAAAACTTAGGTGGTTGGGCACGGTGGCTCACGCCTGTAATCCTAGCACTTTGGGAGTGTGAGACGAGCAGATCACCTGAGGTCAGGAGTTCAAGACTAGCCTGGCCAACATAGTGAAACCCTGTCTCTACTAAAAACCACAAAAATTAGCTGGGCTTGATGGCTCATGTCTGTAATCCAGCTACTTGGGAGGCTGAGGCATGAGAATCGCTTGAACTGGACATTGCAGTGAACCAAGATTGTGCCACTGCACTCCAGCCTGGGGGACGGAGTAACCCTCTGTCTCAGGAAGAAAAAAAACAAAAACAAAAACAAAAAAACAAAAAAACAAAAATATGTAATCACGTATTCTGAATACTGTGATATGTGAGCCACTTCCTTGTCCTCAGGGAAAGATAATGAAATAAGCATTAGATAGTTACTTACTAGGTGTCAAGTATCCCACATACATTATTTTAATGTAGTCCCCTCACTTTCCTTATGAAGTTGATATTTTAAGTAACTGGTCAAGTCCACAGAACTAATAAATGAAGAAAGTAAGCTTTATATCCATGTTCATCTTTCTTTATAGTTTGTTCTCCTTTCCCTAGGCTACAGTCTAGAACAGCACTGTCCCATGTGTAATTTTAAATTTTGTAGTAGCTTCATTAAAAAAAGACACAGGTGGAATTCATGGTAATAATATATTTTGTTTAAACCAATATATCCAAAATATTATCACTTCAACATGTAATCGACATAAAATTATTAAGATAGTTTATTTTGTTCATACTGTCTTCAACGTCCAGCACGCATTTTACACTTACATTTTAATTCAGTTCAGACTAGCCACAGGTTTTAGTAGCTACATCTGGCGAGTGACACCGTATTGGACAGTGCAGGTTTAGAAGAGACAGTTATATACCAATAGCTGTAAGACTGCATCTCCATGAGAGAAGTGAAGTAGAAGTCTAAGGAAAATGTTTACTCAAAAATATTTTGGTAAATAATGCCTCAATAAAGTAGATAAAAAACTAATTTGTGCCAGCCTGTCTTCATAAGCCAGCCATGCATATTACGAAGGGAGCACAGCCCCAGAACAAGAAAATTATTTAACAATTTTTTATAGAACGCTCACTTTGCTATTAACCAAAGAAATGTAAAATACTACTGGAGCACACATGGAACAAATAAATTATATAGTGAGAAGGAGATGTCAGGGAAGAGGATATGATAACATTAATGTTAATAAAATTAGACAAAAAGAAAAATGGAAAAAGACAGATAACTTTATCACAAAAACAGAATATCTAAAGAATTAAATGTACATTCTAAATGTAAAAAATAAAATATCTGAAATTAAGAATTCATCAGACAGATGGCTTAACGCTGACTAGAGGTCATAGAGGAAAGGATTAATGACCTCAAAGGCAGGTCGTTAGAAATTACCTACATTTTTTTAACTTTTATCTTAGGTTTGGACTTACATGCAAAGGTCATTATATAGGTAAACTTGTGTCATGGGGGGTTTGTTGTATGGATTATTTCATCACCCAGGTATTAAGCCTAGTACCCAATAGTTACTCTTTCTGCTTCTCTCCCTCCTCCCGCCCTCCACTGTCAAATAGACCCCAATGTCTGTTGTTCCCTTCTTTGTGTTCATGAGTTCTCATCATTTAGCTCCCACTTATAAGTGAAGATATGTGGTATTTGGTTTTCTGTTCCTGTGCTAGTTTGCTAAGGAAACTAGCCTCCAGTTCCATCCATGTTCCCACAAAAGACATGTTCTCATTCTTTTTTTATGCTGCATAGTATTCTATGGAGTTCATCTAACACCTTCTCTTTATCTGATCTGGCATTAATGGGCATTTAGGTTGATTCCATGTCTTTGGTATTGTGAATAGTGTTGCAGTGAGCATTTGAGTGTGTGTGTGTGTGTGTGTGTGTCTTTATGGTAGAATGATTTATATTCCTCTGGGTATATACCCAGTAATAAGATTACTGGGTTGAATGGCAGTTCTACTTTAGCTCTTTGAGGAATCGCCACACTGCTTTCTACAATCGTTGAACTAATTTGCACTCTCACCAACAGTGTGTAAGTGTTCCTTTTTCTCCACAACCTTGCCAACACTTGTTTGTTTGTTTGACTTTTTAATAATAGCCAGAATGTCATGAAGCCATTCTGACTGGTGTCACAATGAAATGGTATCTCATTATGGTTTTTGATTTGCATTTCTTTAACGATCAGTGATATTGAGCCTTTTTTCATATGTTTGTTGGCTGCACATATGTCTTCTTTTGAAAAGAGCCTGTTCATGTCCTTTGCCCACTTTTTAATAGGGTTGTTTTTTTCTTGTAAATTTGTTTAAGGTCCATATAGATGCTGGATATTACACCTTTGTCAGATGCAAGTTTGCAAATATTTTCTCCCATTCCGTAGGTTGTCTGTTTTCTCTGCTGATAGTTTCTTTTGCTGTGCAGAAGCTAAATTTAATTAGATCTTGTTTGTCAATTTCTGCTTTTGTTGCAGTTGCTTTTGGTGTCTTTGTCATGAAATTTTTGCCTGTTCCTATGTCAAGGATGGTAATGCCTAGGTTGTCTTCCAGGATTTTCACAGTTTTGGATTTTACATTTAAGTCTTCAATCCACCTTGAGTTGATTTTTGTATATGGTATAAGGAAGGGGTCTAGCTTCAACATTCTACATATGGCTAGCCAGTTATCCCAACATCATTTATTGAATAGGGAGTCTTTTCTCCGTTGCTTGCTTTTGTTAGCTTTGTCAAAGACCAGATGGTCATAAGTGTGTGGCCTTATTTTTGGGTTCTCTATTCTGTTCCATTGGACTATGTGTCTGTTTTTGTACCAGTACCATTCTGTTTTGGTTACTGTAGCCCTGTGATATAGTTTGAAGTTGGATAATGTGATCCCTCCAACTTTGTTCTTTTTGCTTCATATTGCCTTGGCTATTCGGGCTCTGTTTTGTTTCCATGTGAATTTTAAAATAGTCTTTTCTAGTTCTGTCAAGAATGTCATTGGCAGTTTGATCAGAATATTATTGAATCTGTAAATTGCTTTGGACAATATGATCATTTTAATGATATTGATTCTTCCTATCTTTGAGCATGGGATGCTTTTCCATTTGTTTTTGTCTTCTCTGATTGCCTTGAGCAGTATTTTTCAGTTCTCCTTTAGAGATCTTTCACTTCTCTGATTTAGCTGTATTCCTAGGTATTGTATTATTTTTGCGGCAATTGTGAATGGGATTGCATTCCCAATTTGACTCTTGGTTTGGCTGCTGGTGGTGCATAGGAATGCTAGTGATTTTTGTACATTGATTTTGCATCCTAAAACTTGGCTGAAGTTGCTTAGGAGCTGAAGTAGATTTGGGGCCAAGACTATGTGGTTTTCTAGATATAGAATCATGTCCTCTGAAAACAGGGATAGTTTGACTTCCTCTCTTCCGATTTGGATGCCCTTCATTTCTTTCCCTTGCCACTTGCTTTGGCCAGGACTTCCAGTGCTTTCTTGGATAGGAGTAGTGAGGGAGAGAATCCTTGTCTTGTGCTGGTTTTCAAGAGGAATGCTTCCAGCTTTTGCCTATTCAGTATGATGTTGGCTGTGGGTTTGTCATAGAGGGCTGTTATTATTTTGAGGTATGTTCCTTCAATATCTAGTTTACTGAAAGTTTTTAACATGAAGGTATGTTAAGTTATATCAAAAGCCTTTTCTGCACCTATTGAGATAATCCTATGTTTTTTGTCTAACATAAACAGAAAATTTCCAAATGGAAGCATAAAGAGTGAGCAAGAAAGGAAAAAGAGAGAGAGATGTTGGCTAAAATTAGGTGGTATAATATATGTGCTATTGGGTCCTGTAAGGAAAGAAAAGAGATACTGGAGTACAAATATTTGAAGAGATAATGGAAAGGAATTTTCTCAAATTAATGAAAAGCATCAACTGATAGAGTTAGAGCTAGCAAGCCCCAAGTAGGATCAATACAAAGGAAAGCAGACCTAGGGATATCATAATCAAATTGCATATCCAAAATAAACAGAAAAATCTTAAAAGCAGCCAAATGAAATAGATATACAATGCCTTCAGAAGTACAGTAAGGATGACAGTCAACTTCTCAGCAGAAAAATGTGAGAGATAATAGACATTTTTAATGTGCCAAAAGAATAAAACTTAGCATTCTTTTTTTTTTTTTTTTTTCAGATGAAGTCTCACTCTGTCACCCAGACTGGAATGCAGTGGTGCGATCTTGGCTCACTGCAACCTCTACCTCCTGGGTTCAAGCAATTCTCCTGCCTCAGCCTCCCAAGTGGCTGGGACTACAGGCACCCGCCACCATGCCCGGCTAATGTTTTTTGTTTGTTTGTTTTGTGTTTTTAGTAGAGACAGGGTTTCACTGTGTTAGGCAGGATAGTCTCAATCTCCTGACCTAGTGATCTGCCCACCTCAGCCTCCCAAAGTGCGGGGATTACAGGCATGAGCCACCACGCCCAGCCTAAAACTTAGCATTCTATACCTAGAGAAAATATCCTTCAGAAATTAAGGCAAATAGAGACATTTCAGACTAATGAAATCTGAGCTAATTCATGGCCTGCAGACCTACACTGCTAGAAATACTAAAGGAAGTTCTTCAGGCTGAGGGAAAATGATCCTAGATGGAAACGTGCATCTGTGGGAAAAAATGAAAAGCACCAGAAAGGGCCGGGCCTGGTGGCTCACGCCTGTAATCCTAGCCCTTTGGGAGGCCAAGGTGGGCGGATCATGAGGTCAGGAGATCAAGACCATCCTGGCTAACACGGTGAAACCCTGTCTCTACTAAAAATACGCACACACACACACACACACACACAAATTAGCCAGGCATGGTGGTGGGCACCTATCCTCCCAGCTTCTTGGGAGGCTGAGGCAAGAGAATTGCTTGAACCTGGGAGGCAGAGGTTGCAGTGAGCTGAGATCACACCACTGCCCTCCAGCCTGGGCAAAAGAGCAAAACTCTGTCTCAAAAAAAAAAAAAAAAAAAAAAAAAGAAAGAAAGAAAGAAAGAAAGCAAAGCCAAGCACCAGAAAAGGTGAATATAAAATACTATTTTAAAATTTGTGTAAGACAATATATTGACTAGTAGAAATAACAAGGTATGTGGGGTTTATAAAATATGTAGAAGTAAAATGCATGACAAGAGTAAGACAAAGGGTGGAAGGGGGATTAATAATGGAAGTATACTACTGTATGTTTTATACATTATTCATGAAGTGGTACATCAATTATAAAAGGAATACTGTAGCAAGTAATATACCACTTCATGAACAATCTAGAAACCTTACAATTTAAAGTGTATTGCAAGAATTCAAGGAATATTGTAATAAATTAAGGAAGAATATTATAACCTCTAAAACACTAAAAATACTACAAAAAGATATAGTTTAAAAGCTAACAGTGGCTCACACTTGTGATCCCAACACGTTGGGAGGCTGAAGTGGGTGGATCACCTGAGGTCAGGAGTTTGAGGCCAGCCTGGCCAACATGGTGAAACCCCATCTCTACTAAAAATAGAAAATTATCCGGGGCACATGCCTGTAATCCCAACTACTTGGGAGGCTGAGACAGGAGAATCAGTTGAACCCAGGAGGTGGAGGTTGCAGTGAGCTGAAATCATGCTATTGCACTCCAGCCTGGGCAACAAGAACAAAACTCTGTCTCAAAAAAAAAAAAAAAAAAAAAAAAGAAAGAAAATAAAAAAAAAATAGCTAATGGAAGAAATGGAATAATTTTAAAATACTTGATTAATGCAAAAGAAAGATAAAGGAGGAACAAAGAATATAAGAGCGTAGCTCCTGGCATAAATATAAAACTAATAGCAAGATGGTAGACATAAACCCAACTTTGTTGGTAATTATGTTAAATGCAAGTGAACTAAACACTCTATTAGCAAAAATTGTCAGACTGGATTTTTTTAAAGATCCAATTATATGCTGTTTATATATTTCTTGTTGTTATTATAGAGATGAGGTCTCACTATATTGCCCAGGCTGGTCTCAAACTCCTGAGCACAAGTGATCCTCCTGCCTCAGCCTCCCAAACTGCTGGGATTACAGGCATGAGGCATTATGCCCAGCCTACAATTATATGCTGTTTATAAGAGATATACTTTAAATATTATGACACAAAAAGGTTGATGGTAAAAGGATGGCAAAAGATATCTCATACAAAGAGTAAGCCCAAGAAAGCCGGTGTGGCTCTATTAATATCAGAGAAGTATACACTTCATGGCAAGGCATATTACCAGAGATAGTGATAAATGGGTCAGTCATTAAAAGACACAATTCTTTCTATGCTTTTAATAAAACATCTTCAAAATACATGGACAACAATGACAGAAATAAATGGTAAAATATACACATTCACCATAATAGCTGGATATTTTAACTCACCTCTCTTCATAATTGAAAAATAATGACCCATAAATAATTAAGTCAATTTGCAGCCAGGCACAGTGGCTCACACCTGTAATCCCAGCACTTTGGGAGGTCAGAGGTTCAAGACCAGCCTGGCCAACATGGTGGAACCCCATCTCCACTAAAAAAAAAAAAAAAAAAAAAAAGCCAATTCATTGGGTGTGGTGGCCCAGCCACTCTGGAGGCTGAGCCAGGAGAATCACTTGAACCTGGAAAACGGAGGTTGTAGTGAGCCAAGCTCATACCACTATACTCCCGCCCAGGTGGCAGAGCAAGACTCTGTCTTGGAAAAAAAAAAAAAAGATTAAGTCAATTTGTAAAAGAAAAGCAAAGGGGGAATTACTCTATAGATAGTTGCATATACATCAAAGTCATGGTAACATACAGGACAATGGAATGGAATAGGAAACTCACAGGAATATGAGTTACCAGGTGATACAGTTTGACTGTGTCCCCACCTGAATCTCATCTTGTAGTTCCCATAATCCCCACATGGAGTAGGAAGGACAGGTAGGAGGTAATTGAATCATGGGAACAGTTACCTCCATGCAGTTCTCATGACAGTGAGCGAGTTCTCAAAAGATCTGATGGTTTTATAAGGGGTTTTTCCCCCACTTCGCTCTGTACTTCTCCTTGCTGCTGCCATGTGAAGAAGAACGTATTTGCTTCCCCCTCCTCCATGATCCTAAGTTTTCTGAGGCCTCCCAGCCATGCTGAATTGTGAGTCAATTAAACCTCTTTCCTTTATAAATTGCCTCGTCTTGGATATGTCATTATTAGTAGAGTGAGAACAGACTAATACACCAAGCTAGCACAAAAATCAATAGATAAAGAACAGAATGCTTGGTAAAAGGACTGGAAAAACTGGCCCACAACATGGAGAAAATTAAAACTAGAACCCTACCTTACCCTATGTGAAAAGGTAGACTCCTGATCGATTAGAGACCTAGGTATGAATGGTAAAAATATAAAATTAATGAAAATTAATGTAGCAAAATATGCTTGGGACCTCATAAACACAACTATGAGGTAAAATGGGATATATTATCTAAGGAAGGGAAGGTTTAGGTGGATCACATGGCTGCTGCCATAAAACAGTGTAAAGGACAAGGAATTCCAGGACTGTGAGTTGGGGTGGTTGCTTCTAGTAGGGATGGATACATAAAGAAATATAATTTAGGCTTGAGTCTGAAATCCTCAGCTCAAAAATTCTAGACTGAATTCTCCATCTAAAAACCAGGAAAAGTCCCATGTTTTGCTAACAAAATATTTTCTCTCTTTCTAGTTATTAATGCTGAAATAATTGAAAACCAAGGTCATACTTAATCTTGCTGGTTGCCAAATTATATTAATACCATGAGTTAAACTGACATCCTCATTAGGCCTCTTATGTAAAACGTAAAGAGTATGGACCAAGAAACAGTAGGACCTTGATTTGGAATGGGGAAGGGGACTTGGAGGACTCATAATATCCTAAACTAGAGAGAACAATAGTCCAGGTTTCAGAACTGAAAGTCCTGTGTCCCAGGAAACCCCTCAGTCCCAGGAAAACTGGGATAGTTGACATGTTCTCCTCTGCTAATCAAAGCAGGAGCTCTTCCTGTCTAAAGAGGTTGTTACTGCCTTGCTAGAAGATCCTATAATGACCTCACCTGAGGTAATGGTTACCTTGTAAAGGGAAACCAATTTGCCTACGCTTCTCCTCCATTATTCTCATTATTTCTATACACCCCAAATCAGATTCCAGCATGAGAGGGGCTGTGGTGGCTAGAATTTAAAAGGCAAATCCAGAAGGAGACTTATGCCAAAAAAAAAAAAAAAAAAAAAAAAATCTAGACTTTGCTCATATATGTTGGCAAAAACCCAGAGAAAAATGTGTGAGATTCTCAGAACATTACACTGACAAGGAGAACCGTAATTTTGGATAGGGCAGAAATGATTGATAGGGTACACTTGCCACAGATTCTGGATTCTGCGTGCTGCCTTGAGCAGTTGGGGGTGATTCTACTTGTTGGTTCAGTTAGTTGAGTGAAACATGAACTTAATAATGGTCCACATTAAATGAAATTGAGAATGCAAATATTCCTTAAATAATATAAAGCCATTCAAAGATTTACAAAGATAGGAATGTTGGAGTGGATTTGTTGTGTGCAATCTGACTATCCTAATCTATTAATCCCCTAAATCTCCTTGGAGGACCTATCAATGACACTCCTTTCACTAAGGCCTTGAGAGAAATAACACTGGTGAGGGGAGTAGCAGCATCTATGAAAATCATTTTAATGATGCTTCTCTTTAAGCTAGGAAGGCTTGTGGAAAATGTTATGGTTAAAAGGGGTTCCCGATTTCAATGGAAACATCAGACTCTTGGGGTTGGTACAGGCTTAATAACATTTAGTAGCAATTAACAACTGCAGACAAGGTGAAAATAGTGATTGTAATAGGAGTAGGTCCAGTGTAATCAGGAGTTCAGCCCACAGAAATATTGGTTTTGGATAACACAGGGCCTCCTGGCCTGAAATGCTATTCAAAAAATTAACGAGGTGGCATACGTACTAACCAAGAAAAATTGATACCATTGTATAAAACTGATACAGCCATGCCAGTAAATACCAGCTATATCCCAGCCTGGCCTAGGACCAAATACATTGGCAACAACATAGGTCCTACTTGATATATATGACAATAGCAGAAAAGCCTGACTGGAGCCACCAAGATACAGTGTCACCAAATTGCCACAAATAGATACGAGTGAAAGACCCCTAAAGATGCAGAACTCTATAATTATATCATAAATGTGTTCCCAAATCTTCCTTTGAGGCTCCCATTTGCTAAGATAACAATGTACTGCAGAAAGGAAACCATTAGGCCTTTTGGAGGTCTTCTGGGAGCAGCTCTGAACAAATATAAATTTCTTGGGTCTCTGAAACCATTGTGGTCTATGGAACAAACTATATGCTATAGGAATAAACCCATCCCCCAGTTATTTTTCCAGTGAAGAGTTATAATTTATTTCTTCATCCTCTGTGGCAATATACTCACACTGGATCCCTGATCCATAAAAAGAGGGTTATTGTATTAGGAAGTATGAAGAGATTTGCAGAGATGAGTCCCACCATCAAAAGCTTTAAAAGCAGCAGGAGTGTGACTCTTATCATGTCTTGCTTTAGCGTGATCTTTGGCATATGTAGGAGGAGACAGATGGGTCTCTAAGAATGACTTCACAGGCCAGGATCAGTGGCTCACGCCTGTAATCCCCACACTTTGGGAAGCTGAGATGGGTGGATCACTTGAGGCCAGGATTCGAGACCAGCCTGGCCAACATGGTGAAAAAACATCTCTACTAAAAATACAAAAAATAGCCGGGCGTGGTGGCATATGCCTGTAATCCCATCTACTCTGGAGGCTGAGGCATGAGACTCACTTGAATCTGGGAGGCGGAGGTTGCTGTGAGCTGAAATTGGGCCACTGCACTCCAGCCTGAGTGACAGAGCGAGAAAGCGAGACTCCGCCTCAAAAAAATAGAATGACTGCACATATTCCGAAACTTAATCAGATGGTGATTCCAACTGCAGCTGCTGTCAGATAAGTTCTTTTTCTTGGAGAAAATCAGAAAGTAGCTGGCTATTGATTTGGTCAATGCTTTTTTGTTTTTCCTTTATTCCAGTAAGAGCACTTGAAGCATTTACTGTATCTCAGTAAGCAGCAGTGTAGATTGTCTTTTTCCAATGTTACATTAACTTTCTATGTCAGAATATCAGTTTTGATATCAGACCTTTGATCAGCTTACCACTGTACAGGGCAGCATGCTGTATGCCTCCAGGTGAGATTCTGATAGGACCTGGAGAATGGAGTCATGTTTCCTGGATGCCTGGTAAGATGTGTCATCCCAGAGAGTGAATGATAAATCTCATGAAAGCAGAGTCTGCAGCCAAGTTTTGGAGAGGTGCAGTGTCTGGTACATGCTGGGATTTCCCCTTCATCATGTGGAACAAATTGTGTACTTTATTCCTTCTGTAACTAGGGAGAACTCTCAGTGATTGGTGGGTGACATGGTTTGGCTGTGCCCCTATCCAAATCTCACCTTGAATAGTAATAATCCCCACGTGTCAAGGATGGGACCAGGTGGAGATAATTGAATCATGGGGGTGGTTTACCCCATACTGTTCTCGTGGTAGTGAATAAGTGTCACGAGCTCTGATGGCTTCATAAAGGGGACTTCCCCTACACAAGATCTCTTGCCTGCCCCTACGTAAGATGTCTCTATGCTCTTCTTTCATCTTCTGCCATGATTGTGAGGCCTCTCCAGCCATGTGGAACTGAGTCCATTAAACCTCTTTCCTTTATAAACTACCCAGTCTAGGGTATGTCTTTATTAGCAGCATGAGAATGAACTAATACAGTGGACTTATTTCAATTCTGTGTACCCTGCTCGAGTTCATTCGTGGATTGACCCAAATGCATCTACTTTTGACTGGGATTAGAAAGAGAGGTCTCTCTGGCTGGTCCAGGCTGTGGTGAAATTAGTTCCACCATGTGGACCTTATGAGGGAAAGCCAGTGAGCTGAGAGTTTCTGTGGCAAATCAGGATTATGTATAAAATCAGGAAGTGTGAGCAACACTGTGCCCTCTTCAGACAGTAACTATTCTTTTAACTTACTACTGGGCTACTTCAGATAAAAGCAAGTGAAAAAAACCTATTCAAAAAGGTTCCGTGAAGGCTGCAGACAGACACCATGAGAGCCTTCTCAAGTTCTGAGAGGGGTTGGATGGCATGTAAGCAGTTATGTGTGAATGCTCAAGTTCACAGGCAACGTATGTTTGATTTAATAAGGAATGTTTTAGAGGTCCCTGTGTCATGGTCTGCCAACTCATCTGACCAACTCAATTCACTATGCAGGTGTCCTCAGCTCTTAGCCTGGTAAGAGTTTACCAATAAGGAATGAAAGGCAAAGAACATACTTGACGATATGCCTGATTTAATTCAGCAAACTTTAAAAAGACACTGCAACTTTTATAAATGAGCACATTTTCCAAATAACCATTTAAGAATACAATATACAGAATATACAGATTCTTAAGTTACAAGCAATAGAGACTGATTCTGATTTCCAACAACAAAAGGAAAGATGCTGGGTCATTCAAAGGAAATGCCAAACAGCTGAGCATTCAGTAGGCTAGAATGAGGGTGGCACTAGAGGTTTAAGCAGCAAGAGCTCACAGCCATCTCTCCAGGAGGCTGCCAGAGGACAACTGAATTCGTATCACTTTCTCCTCCCAAATCACAGGGAAGGGGCAGTTTCCCAAAATAAGCAGTGTGTGTAGGGAGAGGGGGTTGGGGAATGCTGGACTTTTATTATGTGCTCATATTAGGCTATGCAAACAACCAGCAGACTCCTATACATACAAAGTTGAGTTTTGAATTATACATGTACTTTTTTTTTTCTATAAAACCTACACTTCCCCATAATACTATCTGCATTACTACTCCTGATAGGAAAAAAGTATTGCAGAATGCTCAAATTAGGCTTATAAAAGTAGGTTCTGAAAAATCTCAGCAATAGCTCCAGAAGCACTAGAGTTCATAATCTAGAATGTATTCCCTTTTCTTTACACTTATCTTTATGTAGCTACTTTTGCTTATGTAATCAGGAAAAACACCTCTATGAGGTAGGTTGATGGCACATATTGATTCATTTGGATGGAGTTACATCTGTTGAAGGCCTAAAACTTGTAAATGCTAATTATACTTACTGATAGCTTTGTGGAGACTGTGGGGAAAAATATTCCTATACTTTGTTGTTTTTAGTGCTGGCAAACATTAAGACATGATTCTTTGGCAATGTAAGTCCTATTTCTTCCCTTTGCATATAGGCAAAGTGTCAGGCTCCAGCCTGAGTTCCAGCACAACCCAGGCTAGGATGGAAACATGAATGGCAAGCTGGAGGACCTGGCGGGGCAGGCCCACAGCGAGTGCTGAAGATCTGAGTTGTGCCCTGAGAGGAAACTCACTGTGACCTAAGAAGAAAGAGGCAGTACAAAGTGGACTCAGTTCTAAGGCCTCCTGGGGATAGGGCCTCCTGGTCCATCATGTCCTCTCCGTAGCCCAAGGACACGTCTGCATCCATGGCACAGAGGGTAAAACCAGAAGGTAGTTTCATCAGAAGTTCTATAGGCTCCCCAGCACAAGCAGCACTGTCTGACATCTAACAGGATGTGTTACAGAATGGGGAATGAGGTGTTTCCCTCCATCTTCCTAAATCCCAGCACCCAGCTTTGGCATCTGGAGGGGACCCAGAAGGAGAATGGGATGCCTCCCGGGAAAGGGCAGCAGTAGCTGACTACAGAAACAGGGAAAGCTGCTGAGGCTGCTCAGGACATCTTTTAGCACATGAGACTCACAGAAATACTTGGGGCGGGATGGAGAATGAAAAGGCTTGGCAAGAGCTACTTAGATAGGCGTTAGTTTTTAATCATTAAAATAAACTCTCATTTTGAAAAGCCTGGTGAAGCCTGTGGAGCTTGGAATTTTCAGAGGAGATGGCAGTAACATCACCAGACTGTAGAATTTTTTATATATATGTTTTTCCCAATAAGGTAATGATGCAGATATCCACACTGGTACCCTCAACACTCTCTTGCCCTGTATAGTAATGCATACTGGCACACAGGCAAAGGTTGGATTGAAACGGGAATACTTTATAGACAAGGACCCATGTATTTATCTTTTCTGGATAAGAATTAAACTAATACTGGTATCAGGATTGCTAGTATCATTAACTGATATAAACAGCCAGAACATATAGCATCGTGGGTCATCTTTTAACTCCTGGGACTTCATTTCTCTGAGTCCTTTGCCACTGCTATTAGGAGCTAGTTTTACTAAAACACTCAAAATATGAGTTTAAAGTAAGAAATGAAGTAAACAGGCTGGGTGCAGTGGCTCACACCTGTAATCCCAGCACTTTGGAAGGCCGAGGTGGGTGGATCACATCACGAGGTTAAGAGATCGAGACCATCCTAGCCAACATGATGAAACCCTGTCTTTACTAAAAATATAACAATTAGCTGGGCATGGTGGTGCATGCCTGTAGTCCCAGCTACTTGGGAGGCTGAGGCAGGAGAATCACTTCAACCTAGGAAGCGGAGAATGCAGTGAGCCGAGATCGTGCCACTGTACTCCAGCCTGGCGACGAAGTCAGAGTCCGTCTTAAAAAAGTAAACATGTCCTTCCTGTTCTCATTTTAAACTTGATTTAGACTTCCAATAATGAAAGACAAGTGGGTGTGTCACACGTATGCTAGCAATGTGAAACAAATGCTAATCATATTTTTCAATTCGTAACTGCAGTTTGATTTTTGATGTTAGCTATGGGCTTTGGATCACCCTTCAATCAAATCAGCTTCACAAGTTAAATGGATTGTTTTTATTAATTTACAATGAAATAGTTTTTGAATGACTTAACACAAGAACCTAGAGATAACATCACAATTGCACTGTTATAAAGTTTAAAGGCCTATTCATTTCATTGTCAGTTGAAATTCATTACCAGGTGAAAATTTGGGAGCTGGGTTTTGCACTGAGGATGCTACACAGCCACCAGCCTTTTTATTTTGCTCTTAATAACAGAAATACTGACTTAGTGAAATTACAAGCATAGGCCTCTCAATAGCTTTTTACGAGTCTGAACTTTTGCTTTCAATACCAAATAGTATCTGAAAAACATGCTCACTTTTGTGCTTCTTGAGAAATTCTAAGAACTGGCCCAGATTCATGTGATAGTCATTCCTTAATCCATAGTCACCATGGGCCTCAAGGAGTAATTCTTCAAAAGAATGGAAAAGGCGCAGGTCCTCACCATTTCCTTCTGTCTCCACGCTTTCGGCATGCTTACAAGAAATGTGCTTCCAATTGGGGTACCTAATTGTGTGCCAGAACTCCTCACAGTGCTCTTTGAAACCCTCCACACAAATTATACCAGGCTTTCCTGTCATGCAAAATCCAGTCACATCTAACCTTTTCCCAACATCCAAAATCTTTTTCCTTAGGTCCTGCTGATATATATGGTGACTGTAGATCCACATTCGGAGGAATGTGTTCTTGACTGGCTTTGCTTGTGTAGATGGTTCATACACAAGCTTTCTGCTCAGGAAATAAGATGCACTGTTGTCCTGTAGCCACTGGATTGCTGCACATACGCAGAGCTCACCTGGATCAAAAGTCCCTATGTAAGAAGTGAGACCTTTGTTGAGAAGTAGCTGCTGATGTCTGTCAAGTTCAGATGACCGTCCAAACAGCTGCAATGCTACATAGGGGTAGCTGTGAGGCATGGTCACTTGCAAATCAATTTTCACCTTAAAATGAAAATCAAATAGATTTAAATACCATAACATCCCATAAGCTAGTTTATCAATAGCAACTGCATGATTTTGAGAAATGTTATTGCTACTATTAAATGACAGCTGTGTACCAGGTACTTTACATACACGATTGCTTCCTTTTATGCATTAATTATTTCAGTATTTATTGAACAACTACATGTGCCAGGTGCCCTTGTGCTGGGATAAATAATAAGCCAGACACTATTTTTGCTCTTCATGAAGTCCAGAGCCTAGTGAAGGAGACACACATTAAACAAATAATTACACATAGCAAGTATTTAATTTCAATTGTGAGAAGCATTACCATGGAAAAGTGGAGGGTTCCATTGAAGTGTGTAACCAGCGGGACAGAATCCAGTCTGGGGAACCAGGAAGTTTCCTGACAACTGAAGGATGAGTAGGAAATAGCTACAACAGTGGTTCTCAAATGCCCAGTCCGCGTGTTACCTATGCTATGCTAATGTTGCTGGAGACAAATGGATCAGAAGATGGAGGTAAATTCATTTTTAGTCTTTAGATTTTTCCATCCGTATTTGCTTTCTGTGTTGTGCCATAAAAAAATCCACTCATTTACTCCTTAAAAGCCAGTTTTGTTTTGTTACAGGAGATATTTAGATTTATGAAAATCATGATACATGTGCAAGGTAGTCCAACTGGATGAGTGAACAAAATAATAACGGCATAAGACTGCAAGATAGCTTCAATAAAAACTCCAGGTATATTTGTTAAAAAGGTGTGTATGTTTACATAAAATTCAAGATATTTACTGAAGACAATTTACAGAACATTCCATATCTTTCAAACAAGGTAATATGCACCCGGAATATTTCTATCTTTCCTTGACAGAAAGCTGTTCCAGATGTTTCAGTTAAAAACTGGGCACCTGGCAAACACTTAAATCAGGGCACCTACCTTGGGCTCCTCAATCTGGAGCGTAATTACAAATTCGATTTTTGGCGGCAGCGCCTCCCTTGTGCCTTCCAAATACCTCTTTATATTCGTCAGGGCATTTACATCTTCAAGTTTTACTTCTCCTTGGTTAGGAAACATAGAAAACAGCATTTCCATCTCCAGTAGCTGAAGCTGAAGGCTTTCTTTCACCGAAGCAGACATGTTGCCTCGCAATCAACCTGCCTGGAAACCTCACAAGGCTCAGGGACGCTGGGTTTGTCAATGCCAGCCGGTGTCCAGCGAAATTTCCCGAAGGTCCCTTTACGTGGAAGCAATTCTGCAGGAACGCTTTGCACCGAGAGCTAGGGGCACAAACCGGACACTTACACTCTTCTTTATTTCCTGACTTCAAAATCTAGTATGCACAACATCCCCTACAACACTCCGTTAAAACCCATATTCTGCGTACCCGGGCTCCGGGCTCCCGCCTCCCGCACCCCGCACTAGGTAGGGGAATCTGCACTTTCAACAGGTGTTTGGAATTGTCCCGCTGCAGGTGGCAGGCAGACACTTGCAGCCGCTCTGCAAGCCTGAATTCTAGAAAAGGCTGGGGCCCGGCTTCCAATCCCACCCGGGGCTCGGGCTTGGGCGGAGCCAGACGCTGCGGCGAGAGAGGCTGCAGTGCCGGCGGGATGGGCTCCGGGTTCCCCAGCCCTGGTGTTACCCCCAGCGCCAGTCGCCACAACCTCGGTCTCGGACTCGCGGACCGCCCCCCCCGCCCCCGCCACGCCGGGGTGGCCTTTTCGCTTGGGCCGCATCCCAGGGCTCCGGACGCTTACGATTCACTGGCCTGTGCCCCGAGGGACCCAGGATGAGGGTAGGGGGTGTCTCAGAGGTCATTAAATAAAAGGTGTTTACAGCGAGCTGGGGGAAGGGGGTACCCGGGGAGACGGCGGCCGGAGAAGGCTTCCCGGATTCAAAGGTTTGGGAGATGACCTCGACGTCGGAGGGGGGATGCGGGCCGCCGGCGGCGCTCACTGTGGGCGAGGTCGCCCTGTCCGAGGCCCAGCGACGGGGCTGATACCCCACCCCCGCCCCTAGCCAAGACCACTAGGAACCCCGGCTACCCAGGAACGCAGAGCCTGCCGCCCCCAGAGGCCCGGAGTTGGAGGCGGAGGCTGCGTCTCCGCGGCTGCAGTGCTCTGAGGGCCCGCGACCCTCGGCCCCAACCCCCGGGCCACCGCTGGGGCCTCACCCTTCCTGGTCATTCAATGGAAACAGCCCCAGAGCCCGCTCGGAACCGCAGCCGCAGTTCCTCAGGCGCGAGCTGCGCGCGCCCGGCGGCGAGGTGGGGGCGGGGCCGGCGGACCTTCCTCCGTCGTGATTGGCCGGGGGGCGCGGCGACAAGCCGGAAGCCACGCAGGGCCACGTCTACGGTTCTGAGGACTAGGTCTGGCTGCTGCAGACGTTGTCGCTTGGGCGTTTCTCCGCTGCGTGTAGGTGTAGGGGGCTTCCTGACCGAGGTAAGCTGGGCCCGAGGCTCGGAGTTGAGAAGGGAAACTACCGGTCGGCAAGGGCTCGGTGGGAGCGGGACAGGTCAGATTCTCGGCCGGACGGAGGGTCTAGCGGGCCGGCGCGACTGACCGAGCGGCGGAGCGCGCAGGACACACCTTCAGGGCCCGGCGCCCCGCGAGCGGGCTGGTCGGGCCCGGCTGCGGGTCTCCTGCCTGGGCTCTGGTCCGTGGACCTAGGCGAGCACCTCAGGGTGGAGTGCCAGGTAATTCGAAGGTAGGCGGGAGAGAGGCACTAAGGAGGTTTGAAGATTGAATGGAGAGTAGGGGGATACTCTTAACTTTTTGAGTGGACTCTGGATTTGGCAAATGTGCTTTCAATAAAGGCATTCGCAGACGCGTTGAAAGTAGTTGTAGGACCTGAAACGCATATTATCTGGACCTTTTTTTTTTTTAAATGGCTTTTTGGAGTTAACAGGACTGGTTTACACCCTTATGAATAATCATGACACATAATTGACTGCTCAGTTTTTACAAATATGTATTTATCCTTAGGAAAGAGATTTGACCACTGTCTTGAACTAAATTAGCTTGCCGAATGCCAGCTTTTTCCAACTGGACAAAAGTAACTGTTTTTCACCATTTCTTGTAAGTTCTGTTCATTGAAGCAATGAAGGACAATAAAGAAAACAAGATTATGAGGCTAGCAGCTGGAGGACTGCTCCTCATCTCTGGGCTAATTGGGAATTAATTGACCCAGGAAATGTATAATGTATATGGACTGCTGAAGGAAAACTACGGACTGAGGTTGGAAACCCCAAGTTCCACTTAATGGGAGTATCCCAGAGAAAGCAGTATTAGTGGGCTAAGGGCCGATGTTTTTGTTCTTCTTGTTTGTTTTGAGAGGGAGTCTCGCCCTGTCGCCCAGGCTGAAGTGCAGTGGCGCGATCTCTGCTTACTGCGACCTCCACCTCCTGGGTTCAGGCGATTCTCCTGCCTTAGCCTCCTGAGTAGCTGGGACTACAAGCGCGCGCCACCACGACAAGCTACTTTTTGTATTTTTAGTAGAGACGGGGGTTTCACCATATTGGTCAGACTGGTCTTGAACTCCTGACCTCGTGATTCGCCCGCCTTGGCCTCCCAAAATGCTGGGATTACAGGTGTGAGCCACCGCACCTGGTCTGTTTGGTTTGTTTTGTTTTGAGACAAGAGTCTCCCTTTGTCACCCAGGCAGGAGTGCAGTGGCGCGATCTCAGATCTCAGCTCATTGCAACCTCCACCTCCCGGGTTCAAGAGATTCTCCTGCCTCAGCCTACCTAGTAGCTGGGATTACAGGCGCCCGCCAACATGCCCGACTAATTTTTTTTTTGTATTTATAGTAGGCGGTTTCACCATGTTGGCCAGGCTAGTTTCAAACTCCTGACCTCAGGTGATCCGCCTGCGTCGGCCTCCCAAAGTGCTAAGATTACAGGTGTGAGCCACCGCTCCCGGCCGATGTTTTATTTTTTAAAGTAAAGGAGAAAGGTGGCATTCTTTAGGAAGAAGATATTGCTAGTTTTAGAGCAACATCGTAGAAGGGTGTCCTGATTGTCCTTAAGAAAATGGAAAAAGATCTGGGTAGTCTTGGAGAAGAAACTGTTGCCTTTTGCTTTTCCTTTGAGAATATGTCTCTGTAGTTTCGGAGAAATAGCAAAAGAACCACAAAGATTTCTCAGATATTTGGGGATATGTAGTTCCAGCCCATTCAAGAATCTGACTTTAGGCCTTAATCCATCACCAGCTATCTATGTTAATTTAGGTTAGTTTCCCCTTTTGTAAAAGGAAATGATCTTTGAGCTCATTGGAGTCTCTGAATAGGTGTAAAATCTTCATTTTAGTTGAGAGTGGACCAATTTAAGTGTGACCGGGTCCGGGAATAGTCCTGGAGCTAAAATGGGAGGAGAGTGGGGACAATCTGATATCTGCCCTGAGTCTGCCGAGGAGTGGACAATACAAGTTGGGCAAGATCTTCTAGGTAATTCTAACCCACAGGACTTACTCTCCTGCCCATTGCTCTGTCAAACATAGGGTTCTTTGAGGAGGTTCAGACTGAGACAGACCTATTTGTTTGGGGTGGCAGTTTTTGAAGCAAATGGTTCTTGAGAGGTTACTTGTTATGCCTGAAACAATATTTCTTAATTTTGTAGACATGGATTTAGGTGCTATTACAAAATACTCAGCATTACATGCCAAGCCCAGTGGACTGATTCTTCAATACGGGACTGCTGGATTTCGAACGAAGGCAGAACATCTTGATCATGTCATGTTTCGCATGGGATTATTAGCTGTCCTGAGGTCAAAACAGACAAAATCCACTATAGGAGTCATGGTAACAGCGTCCCACAATCCTGAGGTAATGGGTTTAGTGCCCTGATAAAGCAGACCATTATTTACAATACCAAGCCTTAGTGTCTGAGCAGTTTGACCTAAAGTACAAATTCTAATTCTAGGAATGTGCCTTCTCATTTATATGTGCTTTGGATGTGAAACCACTTTTTTTTAATTAATTTATTTATTTTTAAGAGCGTGATCATTAAGCTCATGATTCCTAAGGGTGTGGAAAGAATGAAAAGATACTGTCTTTTTTTTGGAGTGTTCATATTAGAGAAATAACAATGTTCTTCCAAATTTATTGATTTAAGACATGTTTGGTAATTGAAAATTGTTTCCTTTGTTAACTTAGCAGTGATTAAAGATATTGGGGATGGGTGAGGGAGGGTAAAGATTTGAAAAGAAACTTTTTGAACATTTTCAGACAGGTTTTTATAGCTCGGCAATAATTTCTTGTTCTGAATGAACAAACAGGTGAGCTTTGGCAGAATATTGATGATGTCTGATGGTTCTAGTCTTTGTGACAGATTTTAATCAAAGTATTCTTTTTGACACAATTATTTTTTCAGCTTTATTGTGGTATAAGTGATAAATAAAAATTGTATATATTCAAGTCATACAACACCATGTTTTGATATGTGTATACATTGTGAAATGATTAATACTATCAGGCTAATTAACATATACATTACCTCACATAGTTACCTTGTTTTGTGGTGAGAATACTTAAGATGTACTCTCAACACATTTTCAATATATATTATTATGAACTGTAGTCACCATGCTGTACATTAACATCCTCCAGAACTTATTCATCTTATAACTGCAAGTTTATGCTCATTGGCCAGCATCTCCCCATTTCCCTTACCCTCTAGCCACCACCATACTACTCTCTGTTTCTGTGAGTTCCACTTTTTTACATAACACATGTATGTTATGATCCTGCAGTATTTGTCTTCATGTGTCTGCTTATTTAACTTAGCATAATGTCTTCCAGATTCAACCATGATGCAAATGGCAGTATTTCTTTTTTAAGGCTGAATAATATTCTGTTGTGTATATATACCACATTTTCTTCATCCATTTATCTGTTTATGTGCACTTAGGTTGTTTCTATATCTTAGCCAACCTCTTGACACAATGTAATTGTTCTGTATTGTCTGTAGACCATTAATACAGGGTTTGAATAATATGCTTCTATTTGATTGCTTGGGGTGTGGGATTTTTGCCTTTGTAGCTAAATCAGCAGCAAGTTAAAGTGGTGCAGGTCTGTGAAGGATTGTAACCTCCTCTTCCCCCAAACAAGGGCATTGCTTGTCCAAATATGTGATCACTATAAATGTGTAAATTTCTAAATATGTAAATCACCATAATTGATTGACTGATCGACTTCTAGGAAAAGCCCCACATTTATTGCTAGTTCCAGAGGCATTCTCAAAATGATTCTCGTTTCTTTCAGGTGACATTCACTGTGAACTACATTTTCTTTCTAGGAATTTGAGCAGAACAGTGTTGGGAGGCAGTTTTCACTTTCTGTCCCACCCGCTGGTTGACAAGCTGGCTAGTGTGTTCTTGGAGTTCCGAGTCATAGTGAGAAGGATCTCTGTGTGCCCTTATTCTGCTCCACTTGTGCCCTAGTCAGTTTATTGATAGTGAATGCACAGATCACAGCCTTTTACAAAGGCTAGTGTGGCATAGTGTTTTTAGGCGAGTCGGATAGACTTGCTGTTTTAATCAATACTGACATTTATTAGCTGTATGGTCATAAGCAAATTACCTAACCTCTCTGAAGCTCAGTTTTCTCAAAGTAAGATTGGACTAAAAATAGGATTATTAGTTTAATTGATTTATGTGTGTCATGAGGATTTAATGAGTTAATAGATACATAAAATATCAGTATTAATATTTGGTGTTTATTGTTGAAGCTGCTCAGTCATCACTGTCTTTGGTTGAAGGGAAACAGCTTTTGCGTTCTACTCTCAACTCAGCTCATGAGTATGCACAGATTGCTTGTTTGTTTTTCTTTTAAGGAAGACAATGGTGTAAAATTGGTTGATCCTTTGGGTGAAATGTTGGCACCATCCTGGGAGGAACATGCCACCTGTTTAGCAAATGCTGAGGAACAAGATATGCAGAGAGTGCTTATTGACATCAGCGAGAAAGAAGCTGTGAATCTGCAACAAGATGCCTTTGTAGTTATTGGTAGAGATACCAGGTGATGATAAGAGTTACTGGTAAAAAAAAAAAAAAAGCTTTGGGAACGTGATATAAACGATTGTATCAGTTTGAATCCAAGACAAATGGAAAGAAGTAAAGTGGAACTACCCTGAGTTGCATGTCTACCTGCATGACCTTTTTAGTAGGCTGTGGTAGCTAAGTCACAACTGCAGCTTGGGGTTTGGAGTCTGACTCTGGTTTGAAACCCTATTCCAAAACCCAAGCTGCAGAATAATATATGGAAAATACTTCCTGACACAAGAGAAGCACTGAATAAATGTCTCCCACTCCCTCTGTAGGTTTTTTTTCTTCCCTACAGAGTCATAACAAATATGATTTGAACTCATTATTTTTAAAGATTTACTTTATAATCTGTGTTATTATTGTTTCAGATATTTATATGATTTTTCCATGCTGGAGCTCACTGAAAAGTATAATATTATTTCGCAGCTTTTGCCTTCCTTAACAATAATGTATTTTTGTAAAATATTAGATGAAAAGTATACTTTGCAACAGTAGCATTTCCTTTTGCATAAGATCTGATTTTAACCTGAGATTCTTTCAAAAGGAAATTTCTACTCAGTCTCCAATACCTGGACTGGTTTTTCTTACCCTCTGTTGTGTTACCAGAGGGTTTTCCAGATACCGATGATAGTAGCAGAAATAGCCAAGTAACTTATGTTCTGAAGTACGTTATCCCACCACAGTAAAGCCATCCCACATGTATTTGGTTCTTAACTATTAACTAATCTAAGTGATAAAACATCTTTTCCCACAAGGCAGTTTTTTTTTTTTTTTTTAATTTTTTTGACATGGAGTCTTGCTCTGTCACCAGGCTGGAGTGCAGTGGCACAATCTTGGCTCATTGCGCCCTCCACCTGCCGAGGTCAAGCGATTCTCCAGCCTCAGCCTCCCAAATACCTGGGACCACAGGCGTGTGCCACCACGCCCAGCTAATTTTTGTATTTTTTAGTAGAGATGGCGTTTCACCATGTTGACCAGGATGGTCTCGATCTCGTGATGCACCCGCCTCGGCCTCCCAAAGTGCTGGTATCACAGGTGTGAGTCACTGTGCCTGGCCAAGGCAGTTTTTTAATCTGTTTTATTTTCAGATAGATAATTTGTTCTGACTTTACAAAATGGAAAACAGGTTCTTTATCTTTGATGGCTTAATACAAGAACTGTCTTATACATACTGTGTATATTCCATGTTTATTGTTACTGTTCTTAGAGTTCAGACATGTTGCTATAGTCAAACTTGAAAAGGTATTTGGGTATGGTGTGGTTAAGAGTGTCCTTTATTTTATAAATTCATTTAAAAGCCAAAATTTTTCCAAGAACTAAATTGCGAAAGGTTATTGGAAAATGCTTCTAATTTACCAGTATCTTCAGAGTTTATAGCTTTCAGTTCAGATACAAGGAACTTATTATTTTGAAATTTGTGACATGTAATTTTGGCATTTGCTTGCAGAACCAGCAACCCTGCCAGTTTCCGGATGGGATATATTATTTTCTTCCTTTTCTTTCCTAGGCCCAGCAGTGAGAAACTTTCACAATCTGTAATAGATGGTGTGACTGTTCTGGGAGGTCAATTCCATGGTATGTAGTTATCCTGAGTTGGAAATTAAACAATCTTTAAAAAACTTTTATTTACAAAGGTAATGTATATTTATTTAGAAAAGTGTGAAATACAGATGAACAAAAAAATATTTAAAAAATGAACTCCTGGATACAAAAATACTAACTTTAAATATAATCTTCCAGGTTGTTTCTGGGCAGGCATGTTTTGTTTTACCTATGGCAGTACTATAGGAGATTATAGGTGGGAAATTCTGAACAAATACAACTTCCTTCACTTTGGTAAGGCTGAATTTCCTCAAATAAAAACCTTTTTAAGTACTTGAAGATGATCATTCTGGGGAGCTTTGTCAATATTAGGTTTTCACTAATAGCTGGTCTCCTGTGAAATCAGCTGTTACCTGTCAAGTAGTGATGGGCAATATCTTTGACAGGTAGTTCTTTATGTTATATCAAATGACAGAGAATTAAATGAAACAACACACTAGGATCCCCTTCTCACACTTTGTCTATTGTGAAGGCACTGCCTCCACTATGTTTTGAGGTGAATATTTTCCTGGTGTGATATCTTTCTCATTAAAACAAACATCCACTCTTGACCTTTGAAACCTCCTTTGACTGAGTTCTGACTGTGTTCCCTTCCTGCACAGTCAGTCTGGCCTCTGTTGAGGGCTTGCTCTGCTTACCTCGTCTGTTTCCTCCTCTTCTGTCATTCTTCAGCCTTCTGCAGGTGAGTCTCTATCCTTACCTCTCCGTGAAATAAATGTCTCCCCAGCCCACCCCTGGCATCCATCTGCATTGTTATTGCCAAATCTTGTGGATATTGTAAAGTAGGGATTCTTAACCAGGGACCTCTGTGGCATGTCTGGGACTGCTGCAGAGGACCTGTGGATCTCATGATACGATGTACAGAGTGTTGTCCGCAGAAGCGCTTTCCCTGGGAGTGTACAAGTACCTCTGCTCAGATACTCAGAGGGGGCTGTGATCTAAAAATAATTTTAATAATTTATGCTTTAAAGTTCTTACAGTTGAAGGCTTTGTAGCTTTCCATAATGTTAAAGCTCTTTCTTTGAGCTTCTACTTGGCCACTATTCCATATTGGTCTTCTCTGTTGGCTCCTCTTCTGTCTCTTTCGGGGAGGACATTCCTCGGGACTCTCTTTCATTCTGCATGATTTCTGAATGATTATCTCTACTGCTATAGCTTGAGCTACCTTATTTATTTATTTATTTATTGTTTGAGATGGAGTCTCACTCTGTCGCCAGGCTGGAGTGCAGTGGCTCTATCTCAGCTCACTGCAACCTCTGACTCCCTGGTTCAAGTGATTCTCCTGCCTCAGCCTCCTGAGTAGCTGGGATTACAGGCATGTGCCACCACACCTGGCTAATTTTTGTATTAGTAGAGACGGGGTTTCATCATGTTGGCCAGACTGGTCTCGATCTCCTGACCTTGTGATCCGCCTACCTTGGCCTCCCAAAGTGCTGGGATTACAGGCATGAGCTACCGTGCCTGGCCTCATTCATTTATTAATTCATCAAACATGTTTTACTACCTGCTGTGTACCTCCCTCTAGTAGTCTGTTTCTGTTTCACTGTGTATCACAACCCATAGTAAGAAACCCATTATGTGTCATGACATGTCAATGTGTGCTTGTATGTATAACTGAAATAATAGTTTGAATAAACAATGCTCATCCTTCCTACATGACATGGAATCATCTGTTTAAAATGCACAAATGCTGGTTTGTGTCTCAGTAAATTCCATGGCCCATTGGCAGGCTGTGGCCTGCAATTTGTAAAGCATTGGTCTGAATGGTGTTCTCCCTTAGGTGGCCTGCTTCTATCTCGTGTTCACCTTGCCCCAAACTATTCTTTCTGTCATCCCCAGAATGGTTGTCTTTTTCAGCATTTTCATTCTATCTCTAGAACGATCACTCTTCTAGTGTTTTAGTCTAGAAAATGTTGAGGGTAATTTTTTAAAGCTTTCCTTCATTTCTCTCTTCAGCTTAGTGTATTTCAGGAAATGAAAAAAGGTTAATGTAGGGAGAATGGGGGTTAGGAGAAGAGTAGGGAGGTAAGGTGGGCTAATTCATACGAAACCTTGGAGGTCATGGCAAGAACCTGGGCTCTATTCCAGATGCAGTGGGACTCCGTTGAAGGATTTTATGCAAGAGAGTGATATGATCACATTTTCATTTAAGCCAGTCCCTCTGTTTGTTGTAGAGAGAAGAGAAAGGAGAGTTGTAAGAAGGAAAGAGACCAGCTAGGCCACTCTTGAAAAATTAGTATTGCATTCAAAGGATTTTGTGGTATATGGGGAGAACAGAACTGTGAAGAACACATTCCAGGTTTCTGAGTTGATGAGTTGGATAGATAATCCTTTTCATTGGGTACATAAACTAGTCATTTAGTAAATGTTTCTTTGGTAATTTTGATATTGGTCATAAAATTATTTTGTTTCTTCCTTTAGCATGTCTTTTAGAATAATGGGTTCCTCTAGTAAACACTTCCATTAAGCTAACCTAAGCTCTTATTTGCATTTTTTGAGCTTCTCCATCTCCTCCCATCTCATCATTATACCAGAGCTAAGGTTGCCTTCATAAGGTACCATTTCTATTAAATCACTTCAGGGCTCAAGAATTTAAAGTGACTCCTTTTTGCCTCCAGTCAAATTGTTGTGTTTGAGGTTCAGGTCCAACTGACAGTTTTAGTCACTGAATATTTACTTATTGGTTACTGGTCCAGTTTGCTATCCATTTTTCTTTGTTTTTTGCTCATGGTGCTTTTCTTATAAGTTAGCTATGTTTAACTGTAAGCTGGTTTTCTTTCTTTTTTTTTTTTTTTGAAAATTACGGGATGTTTTTGAGGTTTACAATGAAAGTACAGTCCTTTGGTAAAATTTAGTCTTTGGCTTCTGCTGGGTACTTGGGGCACTGGCTGGGTTCACTTTAAATTGATTGATGACAGGCCGGGCATGGTGGCTCACACCTGTAATCCCAGCATTTTGGGAGGCCGAGGTGGGTGGATCATTTGAGGTCAGGAGTTTGAGACCAGTCTGGCCAACATGGTGAAACCCTGTCTGTACTAAAAATACAAAAATTAGCCAGGTGTGGTGGTAGGCACCTGTAATCCCAGCTACTTGGGAGGCTGAGGCAGGAGAATCCCTTGAGCCTGGGAGGTAGAGGTTGTAGTGAGCTGAGATTGTGCCAGTGCCCTCCAGCCTGAGCGATACGGCGAAACTCCATCTCAGAAAAAAAAAAAAATCATGACAAAGTTCCTTTGGACTCCTGCGGTTATGTATGTTTGGGCAGGATATTCATGCGAGGGCCTGTGCTTGGTAATAGCTCTTCAAGAATGGGTTTTCCCCTCTTCCCTGCTTAGTGTTAAGATAACTGTTGTGGGAGTGGTGACATGGGGTGATTAATTTCTGACTCATCCTCACACTGAAGGTATAGTTCTTTGGGATTTCAGCTTCATGAGAGTCTTCTACTGGGTTCTGCATCTTAGATCACCGTGGGCTTTTTTTTGCTCTGAAAACCGTAGCTCAATTTCTAGTTTAGAGGAATTAATTCAGAACAAAACTGGCTTCCAGACTAGCTTAGATCTTGAAGTTCTTGCCTTCAGGTATGTTTCGGCCTGATAATTCTGTAACTTGTCAGCACTGTAGTTCTTTTTAAAAGGAGATTTTTGTCTTTTATCTAGCATTTTAGTTGTTTCCAGGAGGACGATTCATCTGAATTATGTAGTTTGCAATGTTACTGGAAACAGAACTCAATTATTACTTGTCTATATTGCTTTATATTTACATTATTAACTGTTTATATGTAATGATTTTTTTTTTTTGGCTACTAATGGTCATTTATATTTCTTTTTAAGATCATTTTTATGTTTTCTAAGATGTCTGAGATGACAAAAAAGGATTTGTCACCCTGAAATTCCTACGTATGAATGCATTTAAACTTTTTTCTCTTTGTTAAGAAATGTGGTGAATTGCTTTTTGTATTTCTACGACAGATTATGGCTTGTTAACAACACCCCAGCTGCACTACATGGTGTATTGTCGAAACACGGGTGGCCGATAT